>NC_056729.1:431963053-432178053 GCF_019279795.1 Protopterus annectens | reverse complement strand
TGTGTCTCTCTCTCTCTCTGTCTCTTTGTGTATCTCTCTGTCTTTGTCTGTCTTTGTGTCTCTCTTGGTCTCTGTCTAATTTTTCTCTGTCTGTATGTCTCCCTGTCTCTATTCCTCTCTCTGTCACTATTCCTTCCTTTCTTTCTTTGTCTGCCCCTCTTTTTTTTCTTTCTCTCTATCTCTCATCCTCTCTCTCTTCCTTTGTCTCTCTCTTTTTTTCCTTTTTCTCTTTTTTTTTTTCCTCTCCATTTTACCTTTCATTCTCTCTCTCCCTCCTTCACATTCTTTCTTTCTTATCTCTCGCTTGAAAGGTTTAAAAAAAAAGCTTAAGAAATGGATTAAAAGATTTGACTATGCTTCCATGTGGGTTACTGTTTTCTGTAAAAAAACAGCAATGGCACCAAAATATTGAGTCATAAGTTTGAAAAGTTAGGTAACACTAAACTGTGAAGTGGACTGAAAGAAAATATTATAAAATGAAAAGTGGAATGGGGATGGCCAGGGTTGTGACTTTTTGGTATGCTAAAGAAATAATAGTGGTGATGAAACTTGATTTTGAGAGAAAAAGAAGTTAAAACACATCCCTTTTGTCCATTCCTGTTATCTTCAACATGTAACAGTTGAGTATGGCATTAGTAGATGATGTTGTTTGACTCCCGTTTTTTGTAACGGCTGTGTAGCACCTTGTATATCCCTGAATGCTGGGGTGGGGGGTTAGCTCCACCATATCTTTTGCACTAGCAGAGTGTAAAATTCATTGTTGGGTTTTCTGTCAGATGCCTCCATCCCTAATGTTTTGACTGGTAGAAAACTACTGCGCTCATTTAATATACATTTGCCTGTTAATGTGTTAGTCACTACATGTAATGTTGGTTATGACAGAGATGATTTACCGATACTGGGTACATTACACTGGACAGCCTAATGTCTCAGCACTTGTTCTGCATCTGTGGTAGTGCCCTACTGTTAAATGTTGACAGATGGCTTCCTTCTCCAAGTAACTGTGAACTGACTTAGACTTAATAGAATGGGTAATTGATTTTCCTGGGCCTGTAATTAACATTTTGGCTGCAATGGAGTTGGCTGTCACTTTGGTTCAGAAAGCAGCTTACAAAACAAATTAGTTTTAAAAGGAAAGATGCATTTTTTATGTGGAAAAAGTGTGTTGGGGGTCTGTTGAGTGGCATTTCTGGTATTAGGATTCATGTGCTTATTCTCAAATTAAGAAAATAGGTATTTGCCTAGTTCAGATTTTTCTATTTTTAGCTGCTGGATTCCTTGATTCTGTTTATTTACCATACAACCTGTTTTCTGTGGATGACAGCTGTTTATATGCGTTTAGCTTTCTCTGTGTTTTGTCTGAAGAGATGCTTTCTGTGGAGCATATCCACTCACATTCTTTTTCAGTTTACTCTTCATCTAGGTGAGAAGAAAATTATGATATATGTATAAGATATATGAGCAGGCAATATATAGTAAAAATAAAGGAGGCATAATAAGAATATCTACCTATTGCTTCAGTACTTGAAACTGTGTTAAGTAATGCCATAGGAGTGAGACCAAGAAATTTGGTGATGTGGCAGAACTTTTACACTAGCAACAATAACAAGGAATACAGTTAAGCAGAGTGTGGATATTCTTCCAGTCAGCATTAATTTTGGTGTTTTAATGAACCTATTGAGTAAATGCTTCAATGGAAAGTTGAAATATTCAAACAAAAGACTGCTTAGTTTAGAATTAGCTGTGCAGTTGTCTGTTTGCTAATTTCTATATTGTTTGCAACCAACAAAAATGTTTTGTATAGAATTAATTATGCGGTATCTGTCTGCTAATTTTTGGTTTCCTCCTCCACCTCTAATAACATGTAGATGCTTTGAGACACTCTTGCTTTCCAGGAGTTTTCAGAAAAAAAAAATTTATAAGTGGCTGGAAATTTTTTAATGTCCAATTCCAAGAGAATTTTAGAATTTCAAATTTCCCCTAGGTAAAGATGGATTTTGGTTCAGTCTGTGGCATGTTTGGAAATTCCAGCATTGTCTCTTGCTTTTAAACGCTCATACATTATTAAAATGATATAACGTCTCATGTTGAAAGAACTGTTAGGAGCCATAGGAAACCAAAGCAATGGATGTTTTGCATGCAACTTTACAGTTAATGCTCACATATACATAAAAGTATATATCGTAGTATTTTTTGCAGTTTAAAGGTACTGAACATTGAGTTATGCCCATGAGAATGGCTTGGCTTAAGAAATAACTTTAGAGAAGGTGACTTCTTTAAATAAGGTATGTTCCCATTTAGGCAAGTAGCCTATTTGAGAATACAGCTAATGTTTTGTCATTGAACTGGAGAAATATCTGAATAACAAATGGCCTTTTTTCTGTATGATTCACATCCTCTACTTGTAAAAGATGCCTTTTTGTAATAGAGGTTAGCAAGGACAGATTGTGATCTGTTGAGGATTAAACCTGTGGGGAGCCATTCTTTCTTCTTCAAAGGACTCAAAAAACATTCCAGACTTCAGAAACAAGCTTAAGCAATGCATAATAGAAACCACTAAGTGGTAATGCTTGAGAAATGCAGGTGTTACTTAATTTCTCCCCAGGAGCAGCTTGGCATGCTTCACTTCCCCCTACTACTTGTCCTCAGCTGGGTAGTTTTTTTTTTGTGTAGGCTTCTGTACCTCTTCTTCTTTTCAAACCCATCTCAAACCAATCTGCCATGCATAGCCTCCCTTATCCCTTCTACAACTACTTGTGATCAAGCAAATTCAATAATATACAATACAGGTGCAGATACACCTACTAGACCTGATCTCCTTACATATATATGCTAACCTCAGTGAGCATTTCTTCCTGTATATATGTGCATCCATTATGTACTGTATAACGTTGTGTAATCCTCACTTTTGTCTCATTATGTGTATTGCTGCTGTAAACCAGCTTGACTAGCATTGTAATCTTCAGTTCTGTGGTAATGTTTGTATTTTTCTCTGGGGTAGATCCTGAAATAAGTGCTCTATCATGCTTAACAATTTTAAAATAAACAAATATGTGCATGACCTATTTTCATGTGACTGGAGAAGGATTTTCAGACTGTAGTTCTTCACCAAGACATCTAGGTGTCCCTATCTATCCCTTTCTCTGCTAAGGAAGATTTAAATAGTATCTAGCTTATCAGTAAACATTTTGCTTGTGATACTGCACATGTCCCCATTGTTCTTCCTTGTTTCTCAAATATCATCTCCATAGTTGGCATATACATTTGCTAGAAATAAATAATAAAAAAAAAGTTACATGTCATTTTTGTCATTTATTAACCAGGTAATTGGGCAGATTTTATAATCCTCTCAACCACTACTCTTGCCATATATGGGCAATTGTGTATTATATGTGTGGAAATACATTCATACATATATGAACAATTTAGTGCAATCAGTCAACCAGTATGTCAGTGTATGGGTGGGTTTTTTATGGGAGGGGGGCAGGAAATCTTGCACTTGGAGAACACCCACACAGACACAGAGAGAACTTGCAAGTTCCACACAGATAGCAAATGGAGATAAGGACTGAATCCGGAGCCTGGAGGTATGAGCAGATATCTTACCAGTCAGCCAACATATTGGCTCTCGTTCCTCAGATGTTTGAGCTCCCTTTGTTCTTTATAGGGGGTGTGATGCCACTGCAGTGGCCTAGTAATCAAGGAGCTTCAATCCTCACCACTAGCACCAGTGAGGGATGTACACATTGAGAGGATGATAAGTACACACACAGTAAAGTACAATTTCCCTTAAGAGCCCACAGAGATCATAGTCAGTCTGGGGCTGGTTTCTCTCTTTCTCTAGATCCCCAATAAGACTTTCCACTGGCACAGTTAAAGGGTTGAGATCTCAGCTGAGTGGCCAAGCCAAAACCTCCAGGACCCTCTCTGTCCAACAAGTGCTTCATGTCCCTGCCCAAGTAGCTGACATACACATACACACTTTGGGATCTGATTTATACACAAATACAAATGCGCGCCTGAGAAAGGCTGGAAAAGGTTTACTAGCTATGCCTCCTTCTGCACAGACTATAAGGTAGTACCAGCTGCCACCAGCCACTACTTATCAACTACTTTTAAGGCCCTTACGAAAGGGTGCCCAATCTTACTGTGTAATGTTACTTTTATCCACATCTTAAGTTTGACCAAGACTTTCAAGGCTATTTAGGAGTGGCCTGTATAGTGTCACCAAATACATATGCAAGTACGCTAAGAGCTTAATATTTCTTAACAAACCAACCACAATTAAAAGGTTTACATATATTTAATAATAAATAATAAAAGAACAAGACAATACACAAATAACACAGTAACTGCACATTTCAGAATCACAGGAAATATTTTAAAACATTATCGCAGGGCAGTCTCAAATACAGAAAACATCTAAACTATTTTTTTTTTTATTTATTTTTATTTAACATTTGTTGACCGGGAAAGTCCGACTAGGTTCCACAGATCCTGTTTTCAGCAGAGGCCCGGGGAGAAATGCTCCAGAAGCATGTCTTTAGAATGTGGGAGGAAACCGGAGTACCCGGAGGAAACCCACGCAAACGCAGGGAGAACATGCAAACTCCACACAGAAGGCACCCCAGCCAAGAATCGAACCAGAGAACCTCTTGCTGTGAGGCGACAGCATTAACCGCTGCACCACTGCGCCGCCCAAACTAATCCTTTACTATATGCCTAACTAGCTCTAAAAGATACTATGCCCTAAATAACACTTACAGAGCAAGGCAAATGTAAATGAGAAGTACTGAATGGATGTTTCTAGATCCAAGACAGGAAACAAACTGCATAGACTTTCTCTGAGAGAGTTCTTAAATTAATAATCAACATTACTGGTGGGTTAGCTTGGATGACATCACTCTAGTCACCTGACTTCAGTTCCTAAGCTAAACAGATACTAACATATCTGTGTTAAAAGTATTTCTCTCTCAGATGTGCAGCTGCTAGGAGGTCACAGAGCAATAAAAACACTTTTTACATTTTAAACCTAGTAATTATTTCCATTTCAAGACAATAGAAAGAAACTCCTGGGTGTAGACATCCTGTCTCCGTATTGCATTAACTAACTTTTATAGCACATCGTAAAACACTTTTAATTTCAACTGATTTTCTTGATGTTTTACAAGTTAACTCTGTATGTTCCAACTTCTGCTTTTAAAACCTACATTTGCACAGGAATATACATTTGCACAGGAATATAGTTTATATACATTTGTGCTTTTTTCCAGTAGGGTACACTATGGTTACATTCTTGAAGCTCAGTACATAACATACATGTTTGCACCAGTAGTTCAATATACACATGTATAGTTCTCTTATATTTGTAAGTCAAGTGTATGAATCGGATTAATATTCACAAATGACGTATGATTATTTACAAAATTCCAGATAGCTGGGCTGGCAGTGTCACATTTCTGCCTTCCCTGAAAACTCAAGCTAGTTTTTCAAGTGACCCTTGAGAAATGTTGCTTGAGAGGGTTGAGCCTATCTGGGAATACCTTACCCTATTCCTTGTCTTGAGATCCCATCTGCGTTGGCATTACTAACCCCACTGTGGTGCTGCACTGTCATATCATATGCTTGTAACTCTAAGCTGCACTGCCATATCATATGCTTGCAACCCTAAGCTCCACCTTAGTAACTTGGCATTTTGCTGGCTGGCTCGATGTAGCCATGTTAAGGGATTGTGGTCTGTAACTACAGTGAATTTCCTTCCGTACAGATAAGGCTGAAGTTTCTGCAGTGCCCACACTATGGCTAGACATTCCTTTTCTACAGCTGCATAGCATTCCTCCCTGGGTTGGAGCCTATGACTGAGATAAACCACTGGGTGTTCTTCTCCCTCTGAAGAACCCTGGCTAAGTACAGCCCCCACCCCATGGTTTCAAGCATCCGCCTGCACAACAAATTATTTGCTATAATTTGGATTAGCTAACACAGCGGGTCCTCCCAAAGCTCCTTAAAACTTCTAGAATGCCTGCTCACATGCTGGGGTCCACACTACCATTATCTGGCCTGTTTTTCCTTGTCAGGTCTGTGATGGGAGCAGCTATGGTACTAATAACTGGGGACAAACTTTCTGTAGTACCCTGCTGTCTCTAAAAATGCCCTCACCTGCTTTTTGGTAACAGGGGCAGGCCATGCCTGAATGGTTTCCACTTTGACAAGTTCTGGCCTAATCTTACCACTAAAATACAAAATACGTCCGGCACCAAAAGGTGAAATGGTAAACTGTCTATAGTGGCAGCTCCAGCAAATGGTGTATAATTACACCATATAAGCAAACCGGTTTCAGCAATAATGAGCCTTCCTCAGTGCAGTAACCGAAATAGACACACTCTGTTATTAAATAGTCCTCATCATCAAAATACAAGCATCTCATTGGATAATCAACTTTGTTCACTTAGACCAGGTTTGAACACCCCCCCCCCCAACCTAATAATCCATCTAGATTCTCTATTATTTAAAATAGTATGCCAGTCTGTCTTAAACATTCTATTACCTGTGACCTTGTCGATTTAATGGTAAATTTGAACTGGGCAGTGGCATGGGTCATAGTGTGTTAATATAGTGAACTATACATTCTTTTATTCCTAATGTCACTGAGATGCTTGGAGATACAAACTCTCGTTGACCTAGATGTTTGCCCCACATAAAAGGCAGAACAGGAACAAGTAGCTAAATATATGACCCAGTCAGCGCTACAGTTACCAAAGCACAGAATATCATACACCTTGGATGTATTACTACTGGTAAATTGTTTACTCTTAAGTACATGACTACATGCTGAACAATGACTACAAGGTATACACCCCACCAGTTTGTCCTCAAATAATGAAACCTGCTCTGTATTGAAGGCTATCCTGTGTTTTGTAATGATTAAAGTAAGAACCTAAAGTAGGACCCCGTCAATAGGAAAAGAGGCATTTCGGAGATAGAGACTCCGAAAGCTTATCATTGGCCAAAAGAATGTCCTAATGATGATCAATGATCTGCCTTAAGGTGTTAATGTTCCTTCCAAAAGTGGTTACAAAACGGACCAGCTCAACTCGATTATCATCCCTAGATGTATGCTGATATTGCAACAAGAAGGATCTGGGTTGTTGAGAGGCAAAATTGCTGGTCGTACTGATATTATCAATATCATATCCCCTATTAAAGAATCTGTCCATCATATCTTCTTGATAATAATGATATGACTGAGGAACAAATGCGCCTAATCCTGCGAAATTGGGACTTGGGGATGTTGCGGTTGATGTGTCGTGGGTTGACTGCTGGATTGAAGTAAAGTATTATGTTGTGTATGTTTACAGAAGACCTCAGTCCTTAGAGTATGCTCTTGCTCTCTAGTGATAGTGACATCCAAATACGTGATACGATCAATGTGAAAATTCAACATGAACTGGATCCCCCACTTATTGTCATTGAGATACTGTAAAAATTCCTGCACATATGCGTCATCACCCCTCCACACCATCCAGCAGTCATCCAAATAACACTGCCAGATGTCAATTTCGTCAAGATATATATTGTGGCTAGCATCATAGATAAGTTGTTCCTCTATAAAAAACATAAAAAGGTCAGCATAAATGGGGGCAAAAGACGCCCCCATACCAGAACCCTTCACCTGCCATGGAAATAAAACATGTTTTTGGTCTACACACATGTTCTGTCAAACAGACAAGCAAAATGTTGAAACCTGGTGAATATATATTGGCCTATATATTTGTTTTTCTTTAACTAAGAGCATGAATTCTCTTAGAACCAACATCTTTAAGGCCTATAAGGTACGGGGAACTTCTCCCTGAGGTCTTAGGGTTCGCCTCCAGTCTTTGGTCAGTTTGGCCGATGATTTGTTATTAGAGGAATGGCTCAGGCTCAACAGAAGGTATCCATGGCCTTTGTAGAAGTCTTAATTCCATATTATGAGTGTATAATTGACAAAACATATTTTTGAGGTTAAAGCCATATGTGAGGAGGTTAGACAATTTGAAGGGGAACCTTTTTTTTGACAAGTGCCTTAACCAATTGGTTAAAGATTTACTTGGTTAAAGATTCACTCACTTTGGAGCAACAGCGCAAAGACAAAAAGATTTGCAAACTTAATAGGGACCTCACGATTTATGAGAGGGGTAAACCTTTTGGGTTACAAAAAATGTGAAATTTGCTGAGCAGGATAGGACCAAACCAGTCTTTAAGAGGAAGAGACCTCGATCCATACTTAAAAAAGGCCCTAGTGGCACTTAGGGGATGATTCATCCTCCACCACTGGCATTGAAATCACCCCCACTTCTGACTCGCCTCTAGCCAAGAAACGTTTGAGTACTGACCCTTTAGGAGGGGTAGGCACAGAGGAGGTAGGAAACACCGGTCATGTAAACAACATTCAACATCTTTTGGACCTGATAATACCACATTAGGGGATAGAACTAATGTGCATAATATTTCTTCATTTTCACTTTCTGATACTGAAATAAACCTATTGAACATGGGTCTTAATTTTGTCCCTGGTTTCTTTGTTAATGAAGATACATTTGTTAATGATGTTTCAACCTTTTTCCTTTTGTTGAATTTAAAATTATACTTTGGTGATGGTATCCAGGCTCAAAGATCTACTGATTTTCCATTTTTGTAAATCCTCCTTTATGCTACCCATGGAAAAATACGTTGCTGTTTTTAAGGATTGTGTGCTTAAGGGCTTACACTTTAACAAATTTGTCTTTCCTAATATGCGGCATAATCTCACACATCAAGAACAACTGATGTTACCTAAGCTTAAGGAAAACCATGATTTGGTCATCTTGCTGGCAGACAAGGGTGGGGCGGTCGTGGCTATGGATTGGCCAATGTATTTGGCTGAGGCTGAACAACAGTTGTCTGACGGCCAACACTATATACACATGCCCATAGATTTAACACCAAAATTTAAACAAGAAATTGACTGATTTTTGAACCTTGCCCTTGAACTTATTATTAACAAGAAAACATTGTACCATCTTACTGTATCTGATCCCCAGTCTCAATATCTTTATTTATTGCCTAAAATTCTTAAAAATGTATCAAAACCACCAGGTAGGCCCATTGTATCGGGCAGGGGTTTACTTACAGGACCATTAGCAGCTTTTCTTACTAAATATTTACAACCATGATTACCGATGGTCAGGACCAGGATTCAGGACACTACTCAGTTTTTACAGATTGTCATGGATACACTGTTGGATCCTAGTTGGCTAATGTGTATATTGGATGTGACCGCCCTTTACACTAACATCCCTCATTGGGATGGTTTAGAGGCTATCCAATTTTGGTTGGATAAGGCCAATGTATATTCACCAGGTTTCAACACTTTGCTTGTCTGTTTGACCGAACGTGTTGACCAACACGTGTTTTATTTCCATGATAGATACTATTGCCAGGTGAAGGGTACTGCTATGGGGGCTTCTTTTGCCCCCATTTATGCTGACCTTTTTATGGGTTTTATAGAGGAACAACTTATCTATGATGCTAGCCACAATTTATATTTTGACGAAATTGATATCTGGCGATGTTATTTGGATGGTGTAGAGGGGTGATGACACATATGTGCAGGGATTTTTACAGTATCTCAAGTGGGGGATCCAGTTCACGTTGAAGTTTCACGTTAATAGTGAGTTTTTGGATGTCACTATCACTAGAGAGCAAGACCATACTCTAAGGACTGAGGTCTTCTGTAAACATCCACAGTATAATACGTTACTTCATGCCAGCAGTCATCACCCATGACACATCATCTGCAACATCCCCAAGTCCCAATTTCTCTGGATTAGGTGCATTTGTTCCTCAGATAACTCGTATCATTATTATCAACAAGATCTGATAGACAGATTCCTTAATGGGAGATATGATATTGATAATATCAGTATGGCCAGCAATTTTGCCTCTCAACAACCCAGATCCTCCTTGTTGCAATATCAGCATGCATCTAGGGATGACAATTGAGTTGAGCCGGTCCGTTTTGTAACCACTTTTGGACGGAACATTAACACTTTAAGGCAGATCATTGATCATCATTGGGACATTCTTTTGGTTAATGATAAGCTTTCAGAGTTTCTAGCTCCGAAATGCCTCTTTTCATATCGATGGAGTCATACTTTAGGTTCTTACTTTAATCATTACAAACACAGGATGGTCCCAAACACACAGCAGGTTTCGTTATTTGGGGACAAATTGGTGGGGTGTATACCTTGTGGTCATTGCTCAGTATGGAGTCATGTACTTAAGAGTAAAACAATTTACCAGTAGTAATACATCCAAGGTGTATCATATTCTGTGCTTTGGTAACTGTAGCACTGACTGGGTCATATATTTAGCTACTTGTTCCTGTTCTGCCTTTTATGTGGGGCAAACGTCTAGGTCACTGAGAGTTCATATCTCCGAGCATCTCGGTGACATTAGGAATAAAATAATGTCTAGTTCACTGTATAAACACACTATGACCCATGTCACTGCCCAGTTCAAATTTACCATTATTGACAGGGCCACAGGTAATAGAATGTTTAAGGCAGGCTGGCATACTATTTTAAATGATAAAGAATCTAGTTGGATTATTAGGTTGGGGGGTGGGGTCTGTTCAAACCTGGTTTAAATGAACAAAGTTGATTATCCAATGAGATGCTTGTTTGATGATGATGACTATTTAATAACATGGAGTGTGTCTATTTCTGTTACTGCACTGAGGAAGGCTTATTATTGCCAAAACCAGTTTGCTTATATGGTGTAATTATACACCATTTGCTGGAGCTGCCACAATAAATAGTTTACTAGTTCACCTTTTGGTGCTGAATGTATTTTGTGTTTTACTGTTTTGGTTTGGTCCATGCACCTGCCGTACTTGTGGATCTTTTTGTGTGGAATTGCTAATCTTACCACTCCTCACTCTATGTCCCAGGCAGGAGATCTGTGCCATACTCACCTGACATTTGCTGGGCTTAATGGTCAACCCTGCCTTCTGTAGTCTGTCCTGCACCTCCCTGACATGCCGAAGGTGCTCTTGCCAGGAATGGCTGTAGATGGCAATATCATCCAGGTAAGCAAGGGCTAAGTCTCCTGCTAGGATATGATCTACCAGCCTCTGGAAAGTAGCTGGGGCATTTTTCATCCCAAAGGGCATCTTCGTGAACTCATACAAGCCAAAAGGAGTCACAAAGTCTGACCTCCCTCTAGCACTAGAAGTCAAGGGCACCTGCCAGTAACCCTTGGTAAGATCAGTGGTGGTAAGATACTTAGCCCTACCCAGCTGCTGTAGGGCTTCATCTGTCCTAGGCATGGGGTAAACATCTGACTCTGTGTGACTAATTTCCTGTTGTCCACAAAGAATCTGGTGCTGCCATACTTCTTTAGTACCAGCACCACTGGAGAGGCCCAGGGACTACTGGACTCCTGAATTACCCCTAGTTCCAACATTTCCTGCATCTCCTCCCTTAGCGTCCGTTTGACTCTCTTGCGCACCCTATAAGGGGCCTGCTTAATAGGCCTTTGGGGTCCTATATCCACATGGTGCTGCACCAGGTGGGTGCACACTGGTTTTCCCAGTGAACATGTCCTCAAACCTGCTCGGATTTCTCAAACCTGGATAGGGGATAGCTACTGGAACATTGCTACCCCTTCCACTGAGGTGTCAGTCTGAGCCTCACTGAGGAGATCAGTCACCAGATTCCCCCCTCAGACTCCTCTTGCCACCCCCTGTAAATACTCAGCACAAGGGCCTCCCTATCATGACAAGGCTTTATCATGTTAACACAGTACAATTTGTGCCCTTGCCTCCTCCTTAGCAGTTCTACCATGTAGTTAACATCATTGACTTTCCTTACCACCTTGTAGGGTCCCTCCCAAGCTGCCTACACCTTGTTGTGTCTTAAAGGAATGAGAACCATTACCTGCTACCGTAGAGTATACTCTAGCTCGAGCATTCCTATCATACCAGACCTTTTTCTGCTGTTGGGTTTCTGACGGGTTCTCCTGGGCCAAGCCCATGAGTTCCCTGATCCTTGTCCTGAGGTTTAAGACATATGCCACAACAGACTCCTTGTGGGATTCACACTCGCCCTCCCACTCATCTTGAATCAAATCTAGAGGTCCACTCACCTTATGCCCATACTGCAACTCCAAGAGTGAAAAACCTGTGGATTCCTGGGGAACCTCTCTGTAAGCAAACAATAGATGTGGCAAATATTTGTCCCAGTCCCTCTTAAATTGGTCTGCAAATGCCCATAGCATCGTCTTAGAGTTTAACCTCTCAACAAGGCCATTAGCCTGGGGGTGGTAGGGGGTGATCTTTAGGTGTTTCACCCCACAGTACTTCCACAGACAAGCCAGCAGGTCTGACATGAAATTGGCACCTCTGTCAGTCAGTATTTCTTTTGGGAAACCTACCCTGCTGAAAATCTGTAACAAAGTATTTGCCAACTTTTCTACCTCAATAGAGGACAGAGCCACTGCTTCAGGGTATCTAGTAGCATAATCTACTACCACTAGGATATAGTTTTTTCCCTGTGGAACTTGGGGTATTCAGAGGCCCCACAATATCTATAGCTACCCTCTGAAATGGTTCCTCAGTCACAAGCAAAGGCATCAAAAGAGCTTTCACCTTGTCTCCTGCCTTGCCTACCTTTTGGCATGGCTCACAGGTCCTGCAGTACCCTGTTACATCTCTGGAAATCCCAGGCCAATAGAAGTCCTGCATAATACGTCTCTTTGTACAATTTATGCCCATATGACCTGCAAAGAGAATATCATGGGCTATGGCTTGAAGTGCCAGATGGTAGGCTCTGGGCACTAACAACTGCTGTATTCTCTCACCCTCTAGCCCCCCTCAGGGGTCCACTCTCTATACAGTAATCCTTTGTCCTAGTATACAGATTCCCCCCTCCCTTGAGAATCCAGTGCCTCACTAGCTACCTCCCTCAGGCCTAGTAATGTAGGGTTTGAGAGTTGAGCCTGTCTCAGCTCTCTCTTAGTAACCCTTCCCAGCTCCCCTTCCACAGGAAGTCTGGTATCCTCTAATAGCAGGGCCTCACTGTCAGCCTGGGTACTACTACTCACCTCTGCCCTTGTGGTCACTCTGTCCAAGGGAACATCAGTACCCACAAGCAGCTGTGACTCCTCTTCAGTCTCACTGCTGCAGGGTAGCTCCTTCCCTGAAGTAACCACCTCACCAGTCCTGGCTGTAAGTGTGCAGTCTGCCTGGGTCTTCCCCAGGCTGCCAGACTCACATGCTTGTCTCCAAGCCTGACTGCATATAACTGCATGAACACATGGTACTGCATTATCAAAGTCCTCCCCTATCAGGACATCTGTACAGATATCCTCACACACCTACTTGCTGGCTTCCTTTTCCACTCTCCCAGTCAAGGTGAACCCTAACCAAAGGTATTTGGAATGGGGTCTCTCTTAAAGCTCTGACTGTAGTAGACTGCCCAAGCAAAAGCAAGCAGTGCTCCTCTGTAACCATTGCAGGCTTCACAATGGTTAGGTCAGAGGCTGTGTCTCTCTCAGCCATGGCTTCTTTCCCATTCACTAAGATAGGATATAACCTCTTGTGGTTGTTTTGCAACCTTGTTGTCTCGAGACAACCTGCTGTTGGCATTTTGTCATCCCGACTTACTTGCTCTCCCATCTATTGTTCCCCACCTTGTCTCCGTGGACATCTATATGCTACATGGCCCCAATGGTTGCATTTAAAATGTTTAACCCTTGGTCCTGGATTTGTATACGGACTAGTCTCTTTCCCTGCTACTGCTGGATTCTGCGGCAGTCTGGGCTGCCCAATATTGGCTCCTTTAGATCCATGAGCAGCACTGGGTGTCCCTTTCCTGTAGAGTTGATGCCCTGCTTGCTAGGTGTATAGGTCTCCCTTCTCCAACTCATCTGCAGTCTATCAGCTAACCAGATTCTCATGTCTTCAGGCTAAGGGATTGTTCCCTCACCAACAGGTCTGACAGCCCTTCAAAAGTGGTGACATGACAAGTGCTTAGTTCAGGAATATATTCAAACACACTTTCATCTGCCTTGTGTCTGTGCTCACAAAACTTTTTCCTGTAAGCTTCAGGTGTTAACTTAAAATATTCTAGCAAACAGTTCTTTACAACATTATAATTTAAACAATCAGTATCAGACAATTTGGAGATAAAGTTACAGCTTTACCATGGAGTAAGGTCCAGAGTCCTTGGTCAACATTATACTGTTTACATACCCTCTCAAACATATGAATGAAATTGTCTGAAATATCTGTAAATTATGGAAGAAATGTTCTGACCTTTGTTGCGTCTGGGGTTTGGTTACTCCCTTCCCCATTACCTCCATGACTCTGGCGAAGAGTCAGCATTTCCTTTCCATGTTGCCTCTGTCTGCCATTTTCCTTAGCCTTTAGACATTGCAATTTCTCATTTTCCTCAGCATCCAGATGTCTCGGTCTCACCCATTAACCTCCATGACTCTGGCGAAGAGTCAGCATTTCCTTTCCATGTTGCCTCTGTCTGCCATTTTCCTTAGCCTTTAGACATTGCAATTTCTCATTTTCCTCGGCATCCAGATGTCTCGGTCTCACTACTGCTTCTATTTCCAAATACTTGTCTTCCAACTCAAGCCTTTTTAACTACAAACACCAAAAAGCACCACCACGGAGCGAATGTTCCCGTGGAATGAGAAACAAAAGTCGATGCAACTAAAACAAAGTACATTCACAGGAGCAACCCACGGCCGTTCTGTAAAAGTTCCAGAAATGAAAAACAGCATGGAGAATATGAGTATAGTTAGATACTGGATGAGTAAAAGTGTTCCTAGTATCAACAAAACCATGTCAAAGGTGTAATCAGTGTAAGTTTATTGATATTAGGAACACTTTTACTCATCCAGTATCTGACTATACTCTTATTCTCCATGCTACAGCTGATTGTCAAACTGAACACGTTGTTTATTTAGCTAGATGCACATCCTGTTGTGCATTTTATATAGGGAAAACGAATAGGAAGCTTGGGGAAAGAGTTAGGGAACACCTTTATCATATACGCATCGGATCTGAACACTGCATTAGCAAGGCATGTGCTTACTACAGACCAAACACATCAATTTAAGTTCTCAGTATTGCATGTCATTACCCCTGGTATACGAGGTGGTGACGTTAAAAATTATACTGAGCATTGTGAAATGAACTGGATAATTAGATGTAGAGCTGACAAAATACCTGAGCTGAATGATAAAGTACCCTTGAAGCCTATATTACACAATAGGAGACTAAAATCAGTTAGATAAACGAAGTATGATGTACTTATTAAAATTAACATTAGTTAATCATTGCATACATGATTTTATGCATTGAATGTATGTTGAAACAGCATGTCATATTTTGTTTTTATACTTCATAGTTTATGTGGTATTTTTTATATTTAGATTTTTATTTATATTTTTTATAAATTTTTGAATGAAAGATGTCTATTTGACAAGCATTTTCATACTTATGATTGTATAGTAAGAATGTATGGAGTAGTAGTCTAATTAGGATGCAGGAAATGATGTCCTTAAGTCTGAGCAATAAGGTATACAAGTCTCTGTGTTTATTTGTTTTTATATGGTCTGATGAAGCCTATATGGTGAAAGCGCTTACCGAGTCCTACAAATGAAAGCATTTTATATCTTTATTTATTGCGTTCAGCAGCATTCATTTAAGAGATTACAAAGCTGTTTTTCATTTTTGGAACTTTTACAGAACGGCCGTGGGTTGCTCCTGTGAATGTACTTTTTAACTACAGACAGATTTTTAAGTCCTCTGTGGAAAGGTTCAGCTATCCATTTTCTGAGAGTTGTACATCTCACTGGCCAGTCTGATCATCCTCCTGGTTGCTATCCTGTGATGCAGCTGTGACTAAAGCTGCAATAATGTCTGCTTTAGTCAGGTTGGCATGCATCAGTCCTTTAGCCTGGTAAATTTCAGCCAACTGACTCCTTTTCAGCTTGCCATACTCCTCTGCTGACATTCTTGCCTGCTCTCTCTAATTAAGCTAACAAAAACAAATAAAATAATTGTGATATGAACTCTGAATGTTCACTGAGTGGCTGATTAACACCTTCAGTGACCACTGTACACAAACTACAGGAATTCAATATCCACACCACTGCAAGATAATTAATATGCAATGTCTCACGACTATCAACCAATTAATATGTGAGGTGGCTATCCCACCACTACCAGCAATTAATGTGATGCCCCTGCACTACCCCCGTAATCAAGGAGCCTCAATCCTCATCACACCACTAGCACCAGTGCGGGACGTACACATTGGGAGGATGAAAAGTACGCACACAGCAAAGTACAATTTCCCTTAAGAGCACACAGAGATCACAGTCAGTCTGATGCTGGTTTGTCTCTCTTTCTCCAGATCCCTAATAAGACTCAGCACTGGCACAGCTATAGGGCTGAGATTTAAGCTGAGTGCCAAGCCAAAACCTTCAGCACCCTCTCTGTCCAACCAGTGCTTCATGTCCTTGCCCAAGTAGCTGACACGCACACACTTTTTGAGATTTGATTTATACACAAACACACACCTGGGAAAGGCTGGCATAGGTTTACTAGCTATGCCCCCTTCTGCCCAGACTACAAGGTAGTACAAACTGCCACCAGCCACTACTTAACTACTTTTAAGGCCCTTACCAAAGGGTACCCAATCTTACTGTGTAATGTTACCATTACCCAAATGTTAAGTGTGACCAAGACTTTCAAGGCTATTTAGCAGTGGCCTGTACAGTGTCACCAAATACATATGCAAGTACTCTAAGAGCTTAAATATTTCTAAACAGACAAGCCACAATTAAAATGTTTAATATATTTAATAATAAATAATAAAAGAACAAGACAATACTCAAACTGCACAGTAATGCAGAGGTTAATATTAATAATAATAATAAGTACATTTAATAATTCACTTAATGGTAATGAGAATATGACAGTTTCTAGTCAGGATCATAATGTAGTGGATAATTTAGATGTACAGAATAATTCCAACACCCAGTATAGTTTGGCCTTCATTACTGCTTATAGCGGCCAACATAATTTAATCAGATGGGTACTAAATAAAAATTGGTAAATATTATTGAATGATAAGCAGATTAGAACGAAAGTGAGTGTTACACCTAGTATAGTGTATTGAAAAGGTTCTAATTTTAAAAATATTTTTGAGAATATGAACAATAAGGGGAAAAAAGTAATTCAGGGGCAATGTTTAGATGTGGTTTTTGCCCCTGTTGTACGAAAATAAAAATAAGGAATACATTTATGGTAAGAGGGGAAGTATTTTAGTTGAAAAATAAGTATAATTGTAATTCAAGATTTGTGATTTATCTGGCTACTTGCGAATGCTGTCTCGGGTTCTACGTTGGTAAGACAGAATGTAGACTCAGAGAATTTATGAACACGAATATAATATTAAGGAAAGTAAGGATACTAGCTCATTGACTAAGCATATTAGTGAATGCCCATGTCACTCATTCAAATACATGGTGATAGACCAGATTCAGTCTGATCCAAGGGGTTGGACCCATAGGCCTTCATCTGGAAAGGAAGGAGTTGCTTTGGAAACTCAGGTTGAATGCATATTCATGGCCAGGTCTGAATGAGCTTAGTTCCATTTACTGTCTGCTTAAATTGAGGGTGTTAGAAATATAGGATTATAAAGCTTCATTTTATTTTATTTCAACATCTTTTCATTATTTTTGTGTATTAATTTTTGTGCATTATATGTTTCATATGATTCATATATAATTTTAATCTCTTTTTTTGAGTAGTGACAGTATGGTTATTGTGGAGTGTAAATTCATGTTTTATCAAAGTGAATTTTAATATGAAAACATGCATGGTTTTATAGAAATACCTTTAGGTAAGGTCACAGTGAAATGTTAAGGAATTTTTGTATCTGTCATTTTAATATAGGATTGACTAATTTGTAACTCGCTGATTTAACTCATTACTAGGGAGATTCGTTTGTTATAAAAGACTGAATGACTTGAAAAACTGTTATATGATAAGTCCAATCATTTTTGAACGGATGAAAGCGCTAATCATTAAAGTTTCTGGTGAACTTCTACACTCAGCTTTGGAGTTGTCGTGTGTTTCATGTGAACATTACTGCTGGGTTAGCTTGGATGACATCACTCTTTGTCACCTGACTTCAGTTCCCATGCTAAACAGATACTAACATAATATGTCGGTGTTAAAAAAACACATCTTTCAGATGTGCAGCTGCTAGGAAGTCAAAGAGCAATATAAACTTTACATTTTAAACCTAGTAATTATTTCTGTTTCAAGACAATAGAAAGAAACTTCTAGCTCTAGACATACTGTCTCCTTACTGCATTAACTAAGTTTTATAGCACATCGTGAAACATTTTTAATTTCAACTTATTTTCTTGAAGTTTTGCAAGTTTGTGTGTTACAGCTTCTACTATTAAAACATACATTTGCACAGGTATATAGTTTATATACATTTCTGTTATTTTCCAGTAGGGTACACTGTGGTTACATTTTTGAAGCTCAGTATAGAACATGCAGTTCTGCATCAGTAGTTTAATATACATGCAACATATAGTTCTCTTACATTTGTATGACAAGCGTATGAATCAGATTAATATTCACAAATGACATATGATTATTTACAAAATTCCAGATAGTTGGGCTGGCAAGGGGTTACAAGACAGAGTTTCTTGCAAAGCATATTTCTTTTTCCCCATCTGAGTCAATTATGAGAGGACAGTAATCCATAATGTGCTTTCTTCTTTGTGATCAAGGTTCTAGGCAAGATTATTTCTGGTGCCCAAAACAGAAGGTGAATAAAGGCCCATCTTCGAGGAACCCTATTTACAAGTGTCTCAATAATTGCTTCATCCTCTTTTTCCCTCATTAAATCAATGGTCACAGCTGGTGACTCTGGATTTGTTGGGCATATACTGGCAAATCTCAGTGTTCATACCCAGATGTATTTATTTATTTGCATTTGGTCATGCAAGACCCCCTTTTCAGTAGAGGCTTAGAAATAAAAGCTTCTAAAACATATTAAATAAGAGAAAAACTTACAAAGAGATTATAGCAGGCACTTTGTGAGCATAAACAATATCTTAAGTATGGTGATTACAGATTCAACACAGACTGGTAGGTACAAGGTAAATATGTATGTATATATATATAAATATATATATGTATGTATTTGTGTGTGTGCATGTGTGTGTGTATGTGTATATGTGTGTATATATATATATATATATATATATATATATATATGTATGTATATATATATATATATATATATATGTGTGTGTGTGTGTGTGTATATGTATATATATATATATATATATATATATATATATATATATATATATATATATGTTTGTATATATATATATATATATATATATATATATATATATATGTGCGCGTGTGTATAAGTAATTAATGTGGACAGTTACAGCAACACAACATGAGTAAACATCAGCTGAAGGTAAAATACATCCTTTGTGAATAGAGTAGCAGTGTAATAACATAGGGAGGTAATCTGTAAACAATACAGTTGCAGCAAAATTCTCCAAATAAATATTAAACAAGAAAAGTATATCCATTATAAATTGGTTAGCATAAGTGGCAACATAAGGACATGTTGAATAATACAGTATCAGCATACATATTTATTAGGATGGAATGAAAAGGTACATAAACTGTAATGGAAAATCCACTATAATAAGAGTGGCAAGCAATAAGGCATAGAGCAGTTGGGTGAGTATTATAGCTGAATCTAGAAACATGGTTAAACTAGAAGTTATATAGTTTAGAGTTTAGAGTGTGTGACAAGTAGCAGTTGTCGAAGAAGGAAAAGTCAAAAATATGACTATTGCAGTGAAGAAGGAAGTAGTTAGTGTTAGCCAGTTGTAGAAGAGTAGTTACGAGAGTACAAGAAGAGAAAGAGATAGAGTTAATATAGATAGAGATTCACATTTACTGAAATGTGCAAAAATCAAGAGGATTACGTGTAAAAGTGGGCAAGGGGGGATTGCATTGTTAATCTGCTTGATCAAGGTTACAGAAAAGAAAGGCTTACATGCATACATTATTATACAGTATTTCAGGCACTGGCAATATTGTCCTTCCAGCCTGACAATATACTAAAACAGTTAGTCCCATAATAAATGTCCAAGTTGTTCTTAAAATATAACTAGTGTTTGCTTTAATAAAATTTGGTAATCTATTCCATGCTACTCTGTCAGAGAACTAGCTGGTTCATCTCTCATTCCTACACAATCTTCTGTGAAATGATATAAACTTCTACAAAGGTTATCTAATTATTCTCTATAATTTTTTATAATCTTAAACATTCCCAGAGGTAGTTGTTTCTAAATGCCCTATATATCTGAATAAGGTCTCCTCTTGAATATCTATATGAGGCACGGTACACGTTCACATACTTTAGTCTTTCATAATAGTCTCATAATCATGGATGCCCTTGGCATATTTACACTGTACTATTGCCAATTTACTCATGCTTGTTTTTTATAAGGTTGCCATATTTTTATGCCATCCTATATTTTGGGGTTGAAGTAACATACAAACAATGAGGTTCAGGGTTAATATCAACAATTTATGAAATTAGCAAAATTCTAAAGCTCCTAGTGAGAGGAGAAACTGAGTGGTTTGAGAGAAGGAATAGTGGGAGGGCACACATGATTATTACTTTGTTATAATTGTTAATGAAGTTTAAATGAGGAGATAAGAGGCAACAGTTAATACAACACCCCAACAAATAAAAAATGGGGGAAAAGAGGATTGTTCATGGTGATGAAAAGAGGACTTAGCATTTCAGTTCCACCATTCTCCTTTACTTTAATGGCAGTTCCTTACTTAGATGTTTGTAAATAGCTCCATCATTGGACCAGCTTTTGGAGGACTTGGCACTGATTATTCTTTTCAGCACTCACTGGTATCAGCCAGAGAAGTACTAAGGATTCTTGAGTGTATGTATTTCACTGAGCATTCTGACTGTGTTGGAGGGAAAACTTTACCTGAAAAATGTGCAGTTGTTTCTCATAACTTGTAGAATTAGGGAAGAGATACACCAGACAAGGCTCTTCCTTCTGTTATCAAGAAGATTCAGTATTGCATTGTTGCATTTCAGAAGAATCTGGGCAAAACTTTCATGACATGTCCCATACACAAGTGCTAACAATGGATTTTTTGGGCTTGGCTTAGTGAACCTGCTTGAAATGTATTTTGGTGTATAGTTTCTGGTCTACTGAATAGTCCAATCTTCCCATTAAACGGTGCCCTCGACAGTCCAAGCCTTTCAGAAAGCCATGAGAAAAGGAGTTCTTTGTGTAGTCTTGAATAGTACCACAGCAGTTTGGCATGTGAACAAGCAAGAATGTTCACGTTACTACATGTACAAAGCAGCAATGGTATTATGGGAGCAGATGCTAGATCTGGAAGTTATGTTTAGTGGCAGAACACTTTCATAGTGAATGGCTGTATGGGAAGACAACTTCAGCAGATCCTTTGCAATGATTTGCAAGTAATATCTCAATCCAAACCCTTTTGCCTTTGGTTTTCAAATCTGGTGTCCCCCCAAAAGGAGACTGTTTGTTTAATAAAGCAGAAGATAGTTGCTTAAAAATTTTGACTTGATCTCCACTCCTTTTTTCCAAGAGTCTTGCAAAAGAAGATAAGGAGGGGCTCCTTTGATTCCAGTAGTGCCATGTAGGTACCCCCCCCCCCAAAAAAAAAACAATGTCATTACATGAGAGGTTGTGGTTTGTAAGACAAGCAGTGTTAGTTGCACAGTACATAATATGCTGTCTGGTACATAAACAGAGGTTGCAACTTGGGGTTTAAACTTAAGTAGGAAGGTTTGTTTGTGATCTTTCCTTAGGTTGTGCTTGCCTTGGTGTCTTATGTCTTTACTCTTGTTTCTTATTAGTCTTTTATTAAGTGAACTTTTTAATTCATCAGTTATTTAATTGTTTTACTGTAGTTCTTTTTCATCTTTATGTATTGGACATCCTGTAACTCCTTGAAGGTCAGAGTGACTGAAGTACCAGGACAGAATAAAACTATCTGAACTGTTGCCTGTGGTTATTTATTATATTTGTTCACCTCACTTGTTTAGCATGAGAAATTATAGCACTTTTTATTTATGCCATTTATTTAACCACATTTATTTTTGTTATCAATTTGTGCAAGTTTAAAACTTTGTTGAATTGATTTAAAAAAATAATACAGGATAACTTTGTTTTGAGTTAAGAACCCCTTTATTCAAGTTTACAGTTTTTCCCTGGTGACTTATTTTTTATTAACTTAGTTATGTGCATTGGGCAGAATGGTAACTCGGTACAATCTCTGCTTTACAGCTCCAGGGCCATGGTGCAATCCTGGCTTCAGTCATTGTGTTTTGTGGAGTTTGCGTGTTTTTTTCCATGTCTGTATAGGTTTTCTCTCTGACTACTCCATTTTCTTCCCACCTTCCAAAATATGCTGATTTGCTAAATACATTAAGTTGTCCACATGTATTGTTTTTTTCCGCTTAGCTTTATGACCTTGAATGTAGCTGAAGAGGGTTCAAGGCCCAATTCACTTACCAAGTTTATGAATATTAAACAAGTGCATAAATGGTACAGTAATAACTTGTGGCTTTTACCTTTCTAAGAGTTACTGTTCAAATTATTACTACCATGCACATATATAATTGTTGGCTTATTTTAAGACTAGACAGTTATGTTTTTGATATGCTGATGACAGCCTTAAGGTAAATATAAGGCAGGGATCGGTAGTGGAGAAATATTATTGATCCTTTCTAGAAAATGTTTTGTGAGTGTCTGTCTGTTGGCAAAATAGCCTTGGTCAAATTTCAGTTACTGTTAGTAAGATTGCAGTGGAAGGTACTGTTCTTGATCTGAGGTGGGCACGGTCTCTGAGAGTTAGTGACTATAATGGTGATCTGTGGCTGTATAGTGTAAAGATTATTTAGGTGTAGCAGCTGTTGGCTATTACCTGAGGCAGCAGTGTGCATTTGTGACACTTTGCCACTTGCTCCTCATATTTTATATGATGCCACTGATGTGCATTTAAAATCCATACTGTCACATAAAAATTGGTGACAACAGCACAAATCTTAAGACTGTAGCTTCAATCTTTCACATATAATGTGGTTTACAAATGTGAGATATATTGTAAACTGGACCAATATAGCCTGCAAAACAGTTTTGTCACTAGAAAGTGTCTTTATCATTGAAGGCACAAGATGATATGCAGAAGTATAAATTGCATAACAATTACTTTCTTTTAGGCAGACTATTTAGGAAAGGGGCAAAAGTGACCTCTGTAGAGTATGAAATAAGTCACTGTCACAGCTGACTGAAGAATGCAAATTGAAAGGAATTCAACCTGCAGGTTTAACGTAAGATGAGATGATGACCAGTTTAGGTGCACCTAAGATTCAGTCCGCTGAACCTGGAGACAGCCTGGTAGTTGCTGTGAGTGCAGAGTTTGCAGCAAGGCAGCTCATTTTTGTTTCCATATGTTCTTGAGTACAGTTTGGTCTGAAACAAAAAATGGGCTGGAGGTGGAAATCAGATGCCTCAAAGCAGTTAAGGCACAACTTAAGGTACAAAAAGAATGAGAGCAGAGAGAGTACGAGACTAGAGCGAGGTTGAAGCTGCTGAGAGGGAGAAGGAGTGAGAAAGAGAGAAGCAATGCCTATATGAGAGGGAGATAAACTTCTTTCATCAAAGGCATGCAAGTAGCTGGCTGAAAAATGAGCCCTGGGTAGAGAAGATAGAGACAGAGAGAGAGAGGGCAGTACTAAATTTGGTTCATTGGTATGAAGGGGGACTTAGTTTGATAGTTAAATATGTGAAAATTGTATAATCAGCACCAAACTGATTAGGGTTAATGAATTCAATTTTTGTTATCTTCTCACAGGTGAGCCAGATGCATACATTATGTAAGATGAGACATACCAATTGCAGTGAATATGGTAAAGTTGAAAGCATCTCTTTGTTTCAAATTATTTAAACCTGCTTCTGGAGCTTATAGGTGAACATCAGAAAACATTGTGATTTCATTTTCAGAAATAAGCCCTTACTTTAATAAGTGGGTGAGCAGATGTCAAGTAATTACTTTTTAAATTGTGGAAAACCTTATGATAAGGGAGAAAGCACTTGGTACTTTGCTTGGGGATATAGGAATATGGTTTACAGATGAGGGGTGTAACAGTGCTGGGGAAATAGGCAAAACAGATAACCTCTGTGTAGCCAGCAGGGTACAAGTGCATAAACAGGGAGTACCCAGCATTATATATGGATATGAGGGCCTACATGACCCATTTTAAAACTTCACAGCAGGTTTTGCAGACTAAGGGGGAAGCTGCTAGCTTAAGTACACTTTATGGTGTTGCAGAAAAACATTTTCATTATAAACAAATGTGCTATGCATGTTCCAAGCACAGTAATAGGGTGGGGAATAAAATCCATTTGAGAGACGTAACAGGGATAGTACAATGGTAGTGATGGGTTGCCTTGAAACTGAAGCTGTTCCATATTACCATAAGAGCTATCCTGATAGATGGTAATACTGCACAACTATTGTTATGCCTGCAGAAGAACATTTCTTGTCTAGTCAGTCCATTCCAGTTAAGGTCATGGGAGAGACCCTTTTTCTGATGCCATTAGCCAGTGTTCTTCTGGACTGGGAGGGGTATTGGCAGACTGTGGTTGTGTCTGATGATGTCAGGTGATGTTCTAATAGGGGTAATGACTTGTACACAGTACCTTGTGTACATGAAATTGCATACAGTCAAACTTCAAATCAAACATGAGAAAGGTGGAAGGGGGACCCAGCCTACACGTTCCTCCAATATTTTGTGATGTGACTACTTCAGGAAATGAGTTAGGTCATAGCAAAAAGCCTAAACCTGTTAGATCCCATTTTATAAAACCTGAGGGAGGGGTTCATAAGTCTCAATGGTGAGGCGAATCTGTATACATATAATGGAACTCCTAAAGAGGGCCTAAAGGGACGTGGCATAGCAGTTGTTAGTCCCAGTGGCCTACCAGTAAGCACTTCTAGCCGTTGTCCAGAATATTCCTTTTCCTGTCCGTATTGCCTGTAAAATGGCAAAAAGCCAGTTACGGATTTTTTTTTTTTTTGCCAGGTACTGCAAAAGATGTGAGAAAATGCTGTAAACCCCTGAATATGGTTAAAAGCTTAAAACACAAAGCAGTCTGTTCAAAAAATTCACAACGGCAAAAACTAATGATGGTTAGCACTTTCATTTAATGTAATATTAAACTTCATCAGAGGGTCTGACCATCATCAGTTTTTGTCATTTTGAATTTTTGAGCACAGTGCTTTGTGTTTTATACTTTATTTGAAACCTTCTTCAACCTACTTTTGAGTGCAGTATCGTGCTGTGTTTGGATTTATCCAGAGAGTGCCTTCATTTTTCCTGGTTTGGTCATTGTTTAGATTCTCAGTTAAAAGCTTGATAAGACTGGAAGTCAGAGTAGGGTATATCCAACCAGAAGAGTATCATCTGAACTCACAGCAACCCAGTAGACAATTAAAAGTGCAGGTTTATCTACCTAGGTGAGCAAAGACATACCAGGTAGAAATATCAAACTGATGATGTTAAGTTGTCATTCTCGCCTTCATTCTTGCTGGATGGGTTCGGAGCCAATCCTCGGCTCCGACTCGGCCAATACTAAAGCTCGAGAGCTATTCTGACTCGGCCAATACTAAAGCTCGAGAGCTATTTTTACCGGCTTGAGGCTCCCTTATATCCCACAATGCTAGGCGGTAAATACCCAGATCTCGTTTGTAACTTTAGCTGCGAGGTGCTTGTTTCTACCGGCTCTGTAGGTTAGTGACCTTTTATAGTTGTCAAACTCTAAAATCCCCTGATTTTTCTTTAGGATAGTTTCTCAAAATAGTCTTTTAGTTATCTATCCCTAGTTTCATTCAGGTTCCCCTAATTGTTTTTCCCGTTTATCCCCTGTTAATTTCCTTAGGCCTTCGGGCCCTCCTCACTTCTTTCCCTTAGTCATACTTTATTGTGTGAGTGAGTGGCTTAGTTTTCCCCTTTCTTTAAAGGTGTGTCTGTCTGTGTTTTACAGCCACTTTAGGATATCTAAAGACTCCAAGGTCTCAGGCTTCAAGAAGTGTGACTCGTGCTGTCAGAAAATGTCTCTGACAGACGGTCACACTTCTTGTGTATATTGCCTGGGACCTTTGCACCTGCAGGACTCTTGTTCTGTCTGCCACGCTTTCAGTCCAAGAGTCCTGCAAGAATGCAAAAACAAACTGATACTTCGGGGCTTATTAAAGCCTGAAGGCTCCCTGACCCAGACCGCACCAGGAAAACCTTCTAAGCCTTCCAAGGCGTTGGCTCCAGCTTTGGAGCCGTCCGCTGGTGGCTCTAAGGCTGCTTTTGACATCGACTCTGTCTGGAGCCGATGTTTCGAAGATTCAAACTATTACCTCGGCTCCGGCTGGAGCCGAGAGGTCCGAGACTCAGATGACTCCGATAGTTTTGTCGGAGCCATCTACTAGGAAGAGGTCGAGATCCCCATCCATTGGCTCTATCCACTCGGCCCCGGGATCTCCACTTTTATCAGAGAGGAGCCATAGGTCCCACTCCTCTCGGTCCTCCAGACTGTCTGACCACGATTAGAGAGGGTGGTGAGCAGACTTCTCAAGTCCCAGGCACTGGCCCAAATACCAAATACTGCATAGCCCTACTCAACGGTCAGTGACTATACCCATCCCTTCCTCAGTTCCTCCTCCGATTCCCATGAGTTCGGAGCTGGAGCTTCTGGGAGCCGTGACTGTCGGTGCGTCTGAGCCGATACTTCCACTTTCGGCTCCGTCAGCTCAGTTCTCCTCCTTGGAGGGATCTGGGCACCGGGCTTCCCTCATTGGCTCCGAGGGGGCGAGTGGCATCGGATCCTTGTCCGAGCCCATTCTCCCTCTCGGAGCTTCGGCGCTGGTGAGCTTGGCCCCGATATTGGCCTCTGAGCCGTCCATTTTGGTGCCGGGAAGAGTCCTCATCTCTTTGGAGCGGGGATCTTTGGCCCCACCTGATCGGGGCGCCTTTGAGGTCATGCGGAGCGTGCTAGACCCGGTGTCTGCTCCACGGTCGGCTCCCTCAGCTCCTCTCTCTACAGTGCCTGCGATGGTCTCTACCCACCCTCTCGTCCCAGTCCATAGAGAGCCAACATCTCAAGTTTCCCCACTGGGAATATTCTCCTCTTCCGAGGCTTCTCCTGATCCTTCAGGGGAACCCCCTCGGAAGAAACAATGCAAGAGGAAGCATATTGACTCCCCCGAGTCTATCACCTCGGATACCGACTTGGATGAGTCGGAAGGGTCCCCACGGTCCTCCTCTGAGGATGTCTCCTTTTCAGACATCCTTGAGATCCTTAGACAGAGGGGGAACTGGTCCACCCTTAACCCTTCAGAGGACGAGTCGGTCTACCTTGAGGCTTTTGGCTCTCGCCCTTCCACCTCCTGGGTATCTCCTCCCTTTGACCCCCTCATGGAAGTGGTGGCAAGAAAGGCGTGGACAGCCCCTGATATGGTGGAACCTACCCCACGAATGCCGTCCAAGTTTATTACAGCTCCTAAGGACAAAGAATTCTTATCCAAGGGCGTCTCTGTTGATGCTATGGTGGTGGCCGCAGCCACTAAGAAGGAATTAGCTGATCCTTCGGTAACTATCCATCCTCCTAATAAGGAATCTAGGACTATGGATAGGTACGGTAAGTGGATGTTCTCCTCAGCGACCTTTGCTATGCGTTCGCTGAACTACTTGTGTCACTTCACCCGTCTTCAGAGAGATATGCTCAAGGAAATGGGTGATGCTTTGCAGGATCCAACAACTGAGGGGTTTTGAGACAAAATGAACTCCCAGTTGGCAACCCTGAATTTAATCGTCAACTCCTCCATGCGGCTTATTTCCTATGCGGCCGATGGGGCGAGTAGGTCCGCTGGCACAGGGGTAGCTTTGCGACGTCATGCTTGGATGCAGCTTTGTAACTTTGCGGATCCTTTCAAGGCATCCTTCACCAATTCCCCTTTTGATGGTTCAGCGTTGTTTGGACCTCAGGTGAAGGACACGTTGATTAGGTGCGAACAGGATGGCAAGACTCTCTCTGCCGTGGGAGTCCGGTTTTCTACCCCTTCTAGACCGTATCTCAAGGGTCAGAAGGGGGGGGGGAATGTGGTTCCGCAAATCACAGGGAGTCTCACCTGATGCACGGAGTCAGTTCCCCTCTAGAGGCAGAGGGGGTAACAGCAATAGACGCCGCCCTAGGGGCAGGGGGGATCCGCAAAATCAAGGTAGCAGAGAGACTCTCTCTGACCAACCTTTTCAGCATCCCTGAGGAGCTGCCCGACTGTCCACCTTCGGAGGCAGTCGGGAGAAGATTATCACTGTATCCAGAAGCCTGGCTTTCTCTCACTCAAGACAAATGGGTACAGTCGATTATATCCGAGGGTTACAAAATTCCCTTTGTCCACATCCCATCTCAACCAAAAGGGCCCCTTCCAGGGAACAAGTAGCGCTAGAAATATTAAAGCTGCTGTCAAAAAGAGCTATCCAGCCAGTCCCGGCAGACCAGCAAGGATCCAGAATCTACTCCAAATTCTTTTTGGTTCCAAAAAAGACAGGGGACTGGAGACCGATATTGGATATCAGCAGACTAAACAAGTCTGTAAACAAAACAAAATTCCAGATGGTCACGCTTCAGTCCATTCTACCCTTCTTGAGTCAGAACAATTGGATGTACTCAATAGACCTTCAGGATGCGTACTATCATATCAAGATGCACAGATGCTCCAGAAGGTTCCTCCGCTTCCGGCTGGGAGCCAGTCACTATCAGTTCAGAGCCCTGCCCTTTGGTCTCACTACAGCCCCCCCGAGTGTTCACCAAATGCATGGCAGTGGTCACGGCTCATCTGAGACTACAAGGATTCCAGGTGTGTCCATATTTAGACGGCTGGCTCCTTACCGCTACTACCAGGCGTCAACTTCTCATATCCAGAGACTACACCATTCATACTTGTCAAGCTCTAGGCATTTCCATAAATTTCGAAAAATCTGCCTTGTTGCCTTGTCAGTCTATTACCTTTATAGGCGCCACCTTAGACACAATTCATCTTTCCGCAAAGCTAACAGAGCAAAGAGTATCAGATATCCGCAAACATGTTCACTTTCTTCTTTAGTGTGACAGGATCAAAGCCAGGTTTGTCTTGAAGGTTTTAGGTCTCATGGCAGCTGCCATTACACTTCTTCCCCTAGCCCGCTTTCACATGCAGATCCTCCAGTGTATGCTGTTTTCTCAGTGGTCCTTCCAGCAGCTCCCAATGTCTCACAGTATTCTGCTGATCCAATCATGCAAGAAGCATCTATCTTGGTGGATGACCTCCCCTCAAGTTCTTCAGGGCAGATCCTTCGTCCCCCCCCTCCCATTGCCACAGTGACAATGGACGCCTCCCTGATCGGGTGGGGGTGGGGGGGCATTGTCAGGGCAGGACGGTCCAGGGCACATGGCAACCTTTCGAAAGCCATTTGCACATAAATGTCGTGGAGATGAGAGCAGTACTTTTAGAGTTGCAAGCCCTTCAGCACTCTCTTCCCACCGGGACTATTGCAATTCAGACAGACAATATGTCTGTAGTATGGTACATCAACAAACAGGGCGGAACCAAGTCTTATCCCTTATGTCGAGAGGCACTCAGACTTTGGCAGTGGGCGATCTCATCTCAGCGGTTTCTGATAGCAACGCACATCCCCGGGAAGTCCAACGTGATAGCGGACAAGTTGAGCAGGGCCATACTCATGTCACACAAGTGGTCTCTCAAACAGTCAGTGCTGGAAGAAATCTTTCAGAGATGGGGCTGACCTTGCTGCGATCTTTTTGCTACTCCCCAAAACAGCAAGTGTCACGATTTCTTCACCCTCTTTTCCCCTACCAGGTCAACCCGCCAGGGAAGCTCTAGTCCACGATTGGCCCCGGGGACTTCTGTATGCCTTTCCCCCCTTTCCACTGATCTCTCAAGTAATTCAGAAAGCTACCGCATTGAGAGTCGACATGATCCTCATTGCCCCTTACTGGCCTCGTCAGATATGGTTTCCGTTCCTTCACCGGTTTCTGTTGGAGCAGCCTTGGCATCTGGATCCAGTGCCAGATCTTTTGACCCATCAATCAGGTCAGCTGCACCACTCCCTCCTATCTCTCAACCTCACAGCTTGGTTGCTCCGCTTCCTACCCTAGCCATGCTTCCTTTTATTTCCCATTCGGTCCGTAACATCCTTATAGCCTCCCACAAGTCTTCTACATGAAGGATTTACAATAGCAAGTGGAAATGTTTTTCCTTCTGGGCAGTAGCTAATAACATAGACCCTTTCACTGCACCTATCCAGTCTATACTAGACTTCCTGGCAAAACTTTTTCACTCAGGTTCTTCTTCGTCTACTATTAGAGTACAATTGGCAGCTATATCTAATTTCCATGTAGGTTTTTCAGACTCCAGCATCATGTCCCATAAACTTTGCAAAGCCTTTCTAAAAGGTATCTTTTTGCTCAAGCCCCCAATTAGAGACCCCCCCCCACCTCAGTGGGACTTAAATTTGGTTCTAGCCTCCTTGATTCTCCCCCCCTTCGAACCGGCTGCTTCCTGCTCTCTGAAATTGCTTTCATGGAAAACCCTTTTTCTAGTAGCCATAACATCAGCTAGACTGGTATCTGAACTTCATGCTCTTTGCAGTCGTCCTCCATACTTAGTTTTCCACAAAGACAGGGTGTCCCTTTGGACCAACCCTTCCTTTTTACCCAAGGTTTCTTCTGAGGCGAATCTGAATCAGACAATCGACCTTCCAGTTTTCTTCCCTAATTATTCCAACAAGGCAGAACAAAAGTTACATTTCCTAGATGTTCATCGCCAGCTTCGTTATTATTTGGATAGGACTAAACAGTTTAGGAAGTCTAACCAGCTATTCCTATCTTATGCGGAAGGGAAGATGGGCCTTCCAGTTTCCAAAGTGTCCCTTTCGAGATGGCTGGCCTCTGTAATTTCCTTCATTTATGAACTCAGACACCAAAAGCTACCATCACGACCTAGAGCTCATTCAACCAGGGCGTTAGCTACGTCAGTAGCCTTTCAAGACGGACTGCCCATAGATTCCATCTGTCAAGCAGCTACATGGGCTTCTCCTCATACCTTTATCTCACATTATAAATTGGATATGGCCTCCAGAAACCGGGTTAACTTTGGTTCCACCGTACTCAAGAGTGTGTTCCGATGAGCCACCCAGGATAAGGGTGCTAGGGACGCGGTCCCATCCAGCAAGAGTGAAGGCGAGATTGACAACTTAACATTGAGAAGTTATGTACCTACCATAACATTCCATGTTAGTTGTCTTCTTCTCGCCTTCTTTCTTGCGTCCCACCCTCCATCCCCCTAGCCTGGACAGACAGAGAGGATCCTTGGGATCTTTTATCTTCCACAGCGTCAACCACCTCTATTGCCCCTGATTGATAGTTCTACAGGTAGTTTCTATAGAGGTGGATTTCATTTTTCTCTGTCTCTAGGAGACCAGCACTGCTATACTTTTAGCTATCAAACGAGATCTGGGTATTTACCGCCTAGCATTGTGGGATATAGGGGAGCCTCGAGCTGGTAAAAATAGCTCTCGAGCTTTAGTATTGGCCGAGCCGAGGATCGGCTCCGAACCCATCCAGCAAGAAAGAAGGCGAGAAGAAGACAACTAACATGGAACGTTATGGTAGGTACATAACTTCTCATTACCTCATTATCAAAAATGCAGATATTCTTTCAAACTAAGAAACTAGTGAGTGTAACGTTTGATGTGTCCTTCATCCCAAACTTCATTTCTTGAAGGCCCCACTAAAATGCTTGTGCAGGTTTACAAACAGGGGAAGGATCTTGAGTACTACTGTGCTTAAAGTAAATGTAATTATTTCCTATAAGAAACAGGTGGTTGTAAATCTTGCAGTATGTTGAATGTATAAAGTGAATAGAATGGAACATTTATATCTCCACTGGATATAACCTTGTTTTCAATGGAAAGGCAACAAAAATGTTGAAAATGAAACTAATTGTACTTCTCATAAGTGCAAGCATTTGCAGTGGCTAGATGGATTATGTTATTTGGACACTATTTTGATGTGCTTAACCCCCTCCCCACAAGGAAAAAAAAAAGTCAATGACTTTGAAAACAGGAAAGGAATCATTTGCTTGTGAACCCAAGAAGGGAATCATCTGCTTGTGAACCCAAGGAAGAAGAACTATAGGAAAACAGCTGCCCAGCTTGATACTGTTTTACTTCAGGACTGTGCAGGTAGATTTACATTTCTGGATAGAGTTCAAATTAGATTCTCTTTTGCTTTTGGAATTATGTAACTACAGTTTGTACTTCTGATATAAATTAATTACTGGTATGAGTAGATCCAGAGAAGATGCAGTTAGTATTTAGGCTACTTGTCTGTTTAAACATGTACTGTATGTTCAACATATCGATCACTGTTGCAGTAGTCCAAGCTATATTGTTATATCCTTGCCTAAGATATAACTACCAGCCAGCATTCAAAGCTTTTATGGTACCTTCCATTCTCCCAAAATGACACAGTCTTGAGTAAAGTTATACAAGATGCAGTTTGGGTGGTAAAAACTTCAGATATTTCTTGCCCCAAGAAGAGGGGCTACAGCCCTGAAAGGAAAAAAGCTAGGAAAGAAAAAACTGTGTACAGGAAGATTGTGTACATATGATATGTGTTTGTGTGTATGTATATAATACATACATATATAATATATATGTATGTGTATATATATATATATATGTGTGTGTGTGTGTGTGTGTGTGTGTATATATATATATATATATATATATATATATATATAAATAATTTATTATATGTCTGTGTGTATATGTATGTAATATGTAGGTCCAAATAATTTGATTGATACTCAAATGATTGTACCTATTTGATTGAAAACTCATTTGATAGAAAAGTGCAGAAGTCTATAGACAGTATCTGATGATGTCTTTTCTTATAGGATTTAGTCTAGCTGTGTGTGTGTGTGTGTGTGTGTGTGTGTGTGTGTGTGTGTGTGTGTGTGTGTGTGTGTGTGTGTGTGTGTGTTTGTGTGTGGGCCGCAGTGGTCAGCATCATGTACTACTAGGTTTGTAGATGACTGTGTTTTCACTCTAGCACTAATTAACTGTGTGTGTTGTTTTTCTTTTCTCCAAGGTTGTATGACCATGTGCTTAGTATATACAAGTAAGGGGATGTGTGATGGGCTTTGTGTTTCGATCAAATTACATAGACCCGTGAGTGTGTGTTATATCCCACACCTATATGTATATATGTATGAATGCATATGGATTATATATATAATGTGTGTGTATGTAATATGTGTATGTATATGTGTGTGTGTGTGTGTGTGTGTGTATGTGTATATATATATATATATATATATATATATATATATATATATATATATATATATATATATAAATAGGATCCGTACGGATCACCGAACGGCAACATAACTGAAACAGATTCGGCCGAGCATACTTGCGCAAAAGTGCTTTTCACCGAAAGGCACTTTCGCGTAAGAATGCCTGTTGCGGAGATCACACTACAGTGGGGATAAGGGAAAATTCCCTTTTCCCCACTGTAGTGCAACCTTGGAGTGAGAATATTTAAGTAGGCGGGGGTGCCCTCCTGCAAAAACGTGAAAGTAATGTTTTTTTTTTTTTTTAATTTTTTTAAACGCACTTTAACGAAAGCACTTTTTCGGTGAAAGCGCTTTCGTTAAAGTGTGTTCTGTGAATGTGGATTCGGACTATTGTCGTTCAATAGTCCTACAGCCATATATATATATATATATATATATATATATATATATATATATATATATACATGACCACATGCACCATATACATACATATGGGGAGGTCTCTGTTTATTCATCGAAAGGCTGTTCATCAAACACTAAACATCAAACCTAAATTTAATTGAAAGCCAAATCATTGTAAAACTGTACATCGAACGATGATAGTTGGCCAATATCAAAGAAGCCGAACGGAGCACTTACTTACTGGTAACTTGGGTATAAGGAAACTTGCCCTTTCCCCACTGTACTGTGATCTTGGAGTTTGTATCTATAATTAGCGGAGGTGTGAGGGTCACTGATGTGCTGTTGTATGCGGAGGAACATATTTGGTTTCTATGAACAGCAGAGGGGAGAATCACCACTTTGTAGGCCTTCTATGGCATATCTCATTTTCTCTGAGGCGCCTGGGGGAAACTGCCTCCTTCAGAATGGCTATTAAGGCCTGACCTGCTCCACACAGTGTTCTGTATATCATCTGGAAGGACTTTCACTGCATTAGTTGCCAGGTGGTGTGCAGTGCACAGGGTATTATATACTGCATGTCTCTCTGCTCCATCAGGCAGATGTTCATATTTCTCATGGCTGCTGTAGCCTATGGGTTGTATCTACACAAGGATAAAGCAACTGGCCAGCTTCAAAAAGCTTTCTTCCCCTCCACAGTATTACTTCTGGCATATTTATTACACCTACAAACATTTTGGGTGGTGTGACTCCCACAACATTGTTCAGTTGGTAGATGCACACATTGCCACTCACACAATCTCTGATTTATCTGGTGTTGCGAATCTAGGTAGCAGACTACTCATAGTGGTGTCCACTGTTATGTGTTGCATGTGAAGCTGAATGCACCTTGGAACCAGTGCATGTCATCTGTGTAAGCCTGGCATAGGATTGTGCACCAACAGTCCATCCCCTAACATGGCCACAGAGGGTAATTGCCAGTATCCACATTGGTACACCACTGGCTGCCAAGTGGAACACTCTTGGATTCAGCAGGCTTTTCTGCTCCAGATCCCTGTTTGTCCCTCTGCATGCATTTCAGTCCTGGAGCCCCTCCAGCAGTTCAGCATACTCAACATCTCTGCCATGATGCAGCTATGTGAATGAATCACAAACCTGCTCATCTGGTGGTTGATGACAAGGGTGACACCCCAGTCTGGGAATGTTTTCTAGTCCTGATTATGAAAATTGCCATGTGCACACCTCTCCCTATGCTTGGTGTATGCAACTTAGGGGCAGTGTTTTCAGATGCCATCTGGGATGGCGACTACTGTGTAGCTTGTGTGCAGCTAATGTGCACAAGATGTCCAGCATTAAACACAGATGTCCGTGGTTCATCTTCCCAATACACTGTCATCTTTGCTGTGGGTGACATGAGTGTGTCCTCCACTGTTACCATTGCTGATAGTGCCACTGTGTCATCCGACTGTACCATGTGCATGGTGGTTGACCACTGAAGACCTTATGACATTGGGCACATTGAACTGTTGTGTTGGATCCTGTAGAACCTGTGATAATTTATGGATTGCAAAGCCAGCTTTATGTGACTCCTATCATCATTATATAGCCTGTGGTCAAATACATATTTTGTGATGCTGGTTGGTACTGTTGCAGCACTGATATCCTTAGATGACAGATAAGCATATGTGTTTGTATAAATCATCTGCACTTGCAAGCGACTGTCATGGAGTAATGACAGGAGTGGTGATGTGTAGGGAGCTTGTGATTTAGAGATGCACATAATGACAACTGTACCAGAGAAATAGTGCATCTGATGCATGCCCTACAGACACTTCAGCAGTATTCTTCTAGCTCAGTACCTACATCCAAGCCACTGCCAGGTAAAAAGGTCCTTTCACCCTCCCTGGTGAATGATACCAGGAATTCCTCCACCTCTGTGAGATGTTTCTCTTTTGGTGGTCTGACCCCAGTGGTCATCTAGTCTGTGGCAATTTCCAGTGCCATTGTTTTAATGTGCAGTAACATGACCATGGTCTTGTGATGCATCTGCAACTGCTGTCATTTAATAACTGCCTGCTGGATTTACATTCTGCACTAGTCCCTGCCATACCTGGTCATAGAAGGCCTTGCCTGCTTTACACGTCTGATGGCTATGCAAGATATGTGTGCATAGGGCTTATAGTACTACCACCATCTTTTTTTAGCATCATCATCAACTCCCTTTTTTTCCCATATTTCTACATGGGGTCAGAATGTTGCATCAACTATTACCATCTTTCTCTATTTTATGCCACTCTCCTACCTTCTAAGATGGTCATGCCTGACCATCCATTTCTTTGCTGGACACTCATGTTCTCTTGCCTTCTTCCTATCTTTCACAAATTTTCTTCACCATATTGTCTTCAGCTTTCCTGCACATGTGTCTGAATCATTGTAATCTTTTCTCTTTGACATTCTCTGCAACTGGCGCTACTTTGGCTTCTGCTCTGGGCTCCGAACTTCTCCATCATTTCCACAGTGTCCATACTGCCACCCATCTCAGACAAAGTTATCTCCATTACCTTTAGTTTCCTCAGTTGTTCTGCCTTCACTGTCCTGGCTTTCAATTTACTTACAGAAGTACTGGTCACAGCACTTTTTACACATCTTATTTTTTTAGTTTCTTTGGCATTTTTCAGTCGCATCTAATTTGTGGTGAGCTTTTTAGTCTATTGCCATTCCAGTGGTCCCATGACAAGACTTGTACACCCATGGGTCACACATGTGGAACAGTGTATTTACATGCCTTTACATGCCTATACATGCTATCTGCCATTTGATTCAGTACTGTCCCCATTTCTTTTTTGGTGGCCACAGCTGTATGTCCTTTAGTGTAACAGTTCTGACACTGTCATAGTGTGGCAGCAGTGGTCATGTTAACCATGCTTGCTGTGCATTGGACCTGTGCTGTTACACACAGTCTTTGCGGTGTACTGAATTAGTCAGGTCACCTGTGGCATGTTCAGTCTTTGTGCATTCATGATTTTGTGTACTCTACTCGACACAACAAAACAGTGACCCCTGCACCCCTTCAGATGAGACTTGCACAACCCCCATAGAACTGTAGTCTGCCTTGCCCAGTCAGGTTAAGTCAGTTTGGTTGGACTGCAGCCTATCCTGCCCTGTGACCGATTAGGTTGCCCCCAACATGTCGGCCTTCTATTGTGCATGTGCAGAGCTACCCACACACGTCTTTGTTCTGTTATTGTGCCTGCTACTTCTTTGTACCCTTGTGTGGTCACTGCCTGTTACTTCTTTGTACCCTTGTGTGGTCACTCCACTCCTCTGAGGTCCCATTTGCTTTCAGTTTGCCTGGATGGCAGTACGCTCTGATATCCACTACATTCTGATTCATGTCTCCAAAAATATGGTGAGTGCATTTTTTTTTGTCTCCAAAATGAGCTTCTAAGCACCTTAAGAGGGCTACTGAGGTGATTTACTAACATTGTTTCTCAAACTACATTGTAACATGATGTATTATCAGCCATACTCTGTGCTATGATAGCCCATTCTCAGACTGGGAGGTCATGTATGTTATATGTGCATGCACATGAAAAATCAGAAAGGTCCAGCACAGAAAGGGCGATTAACTCAAATTATTTTATTATGGTGGCTCAAAAGACAAACAGCATACCGGTTTCGGCAACAGCCTTCCTCAGTGCTTCATGATATATATGTGCATGCACAGCCACTGTGAAAAGTGGCAATGTTACTGTCACTTTTCTTTATGCTACAGACTACTTGCACCATGCTGCTTGTCAGTGTACATCAAGCGATACATACCAAGCTACCAATTTTCTCCTGATTTTAAACCTACTGAGTGGAAAAGTTCTCTGGGGGAGCAGAGGGTTCAGCATTGTGCGACAAGGAATGTAAGTTGTTATTTTACCTGCTGCACAGGGACCATAAGGAGCACCTGCTATAGGAGAGTATGAGGGTCCCCTTTACAAAAATGATGCCTGTTACTTGCTTGCCAGAGTGTTTTAGCGTCTCACTGTATGAAAAGCAGTGCCAGCACAAATATATTCTGGTGGTGCCACCCAGACTTCTGTGATAATGGGAAGAAGAAGCAGTTAGGGAGAGGGAGCCACCATATTATTTTATGCTTTCTGTTCTTGGTTTGGTACTGTACATTAGGCCTACCACCTGTAGATGTAATTTTCTTTTTTCTCTTTTGTTTTTTTCTTTCTTTGCCTTTGTTCTGTTTTTCTCTATTATTTCACTTCTTCCACAGGATTGGCCATAGTGTAGGTTGTGATAAGTCAGGAATCACCAAAGTCTGCAGCAGCTAATGTGGCTACTACTGATATCCCAGCAGCTTTCAGGCTTGCTTCTTTTCAAAGTGATGAAGGTCATCCTGTGACAGTTGACCTAAAGGGCTCACTGGTAGCCTGTGTGGGCACCTTTCAGAAGGAGGGTGCAAAGATTTCTCATCTGAAAGTGACGCTAAGGGGTTCCCTGGGGTCACTTGGCAGGTAATGAGATGGCTGGTGAAGACTAAGGTGAACTGATGGCTGGATTGCCCACATTAGCACCCTGCACATCTTTGTGTGGCTTATTGAATTATAAGGCTGTTTGGCCCTGTAAATTAGATCACCAGAAGTGGCATTCACCTATGATGTTAACCATGGAGGTTACTGACATTTGGATTGGTACCACTTTGGGTCTGTCTGCCAGACTTTCCTTACCCCTCCTTATCACTGTCATTGTATTCTCCATCCTTTTGTGTAACACCTTGTTCCCAGATTGTAGTCCAGTCCACCCTAGCACCAGTCCTCTGTTGGTCCTTGTCTCTCTACTGCTGTCCCCTATAAGCCAGTACTGTTCCTGTCAGTCTTCATCTATGTTGCGTTTGTTTGTCTGCCACTGCCACCTTCCCCATATCTTCCATCATACTTAACCTTTTTCCTTGCTACCTTCACACTCTACCCTTCTAATTAAAAAATTCACCTGTATCCTCACAAAACGTTTATACTTCTTTCTCTCACAGCTATCTTCCCTTCCTTTTATCCTTATGTGTATTCTTCTGCTTGTGCTATCTCCATATTTACACTCCATTTATGATTTGGCACCTTGGTGCAGTACCCAAGGGGCCTGTGTCACAGCTAGGGGTACTTTGGTGTGATGCGAATATGCATAACATTGGGCATGGTACCTGCCTTATGCTTTCCCTTGAGTCAGAAGATCAGTTTTGGCACAGCTACTACAGCAGCAAGGTTAGTACAAATATTGCAGCTGAGAAGTTTCAGTATGCAGCTCTCTCTCTGCCATGGCTATGGTATGCTAGCAGTCATGCATGCCTATTATGCATTGGGCCACTCTGTGTTTTGTTTACCATTATGTTGTGACATTACGCTTTTTTTTGTGAACAAACTCCTTTGTGCCAGTTCTGCTGTTTAAAATGCTCATGAGCCACTTATGTGGATGTTTTACCTCCTCTTATTCCTAAGAGTATGTCACTGTTGTAATTCATTGCAAGGATAATGGGATGTATTTCACAAAAAAATATTTGGGAGTTTATTGCAACAGTACTAATGAAGGCTGAAATGTTTACATGTATTCTCAGTGGGATACAGAAGAAGCGGTGGATATTTTGCCATATTATTATTTTGATGGTGTAGGTTTTCTTTGTACAGAACAGCAAGAAGAGGACATTGACTAACTATACTGGTTGGGTTGGTTACAGCTATCTGGACTGAACTTCCTGTGCTTAGCACATTATGCAATACCTCAGATTCTTATATTACTCTGTACAATTTGATCTTTTTTTGATAAGTGGTGAAATCTAAAATGGTTGTTTTTTTTATTTCACAACTTTTGTTAATGACATTGACTGTTGAAGATTATTGTACTTTGTCAAAATTGATGAATTCTGGATTTATCAAAATAAAACTGACATGAAATAGACTGGACACCTCTTAAACAACTACACCTTAATGCTGCTGTACTATACTTTAATAACACGTTCCTTCACATATTTAATACACTAGCACTCATTTGTATGAAAAGAATCAAAAAGAACTTGGCACCATGGCTCTCAACACCTAATGAAGCAAAGGGACCAAGCTTGGATAACCTAGAAACTAAACAAAATTATATCCATTTCAAAATGCTACGTAACAAAGTGACAAAACTAATCAACAGAGATAAGACATCATATTATTCCAAGCTTCAGCTCCAGCATAAAATCAACCCCAATAAGTTTTGGCACGCCATATCTTTTGTACTTATCCTTGGAACAAACAGAAAGCACAACCCATCACCTGATACCCCTCCATCACAAATAGCTGACACCTTTAACTAGCACTTCATAAAATCAATATCAGACCTACTAACGAGCACCCCTTATGCTGGACCCCCCCCCCACCCTTCCATTTTGTCGGACATCAACCCTAGACCATCAGCTACTTCTAACCCTGTCACTAATAATCCTCCTACTCAACAATGTCTTACAAACCCCATTCTCATTTCAGCCCATACCCACTGACACCATTAAGAAACTACTACAAAAACTAAAACCCTGCTCCACCTCAGCTGATAATCTTCCACCACACTACCTCAAACTGGCTGCTAACTCAGTCACCTACCCAATCAGTATCTTTATAAATAGGTCTTTCTCTGAATCATAAGTACGTACCATATGGAAACAATCTGACATCACCCCGATCCACAAAGGGGGCAACTCTTTTGAATCGTCCAATTTCTGTTCTATATCCGTCTTGTCACCCATATCCAAAATTCTCAAGAGAGGTATCTATCGGCAGGTAATACAATATGTATTGCAAAACAATCTTCTAACCAAAACCCAACATGGCTTCCAACCCAGCCACAGCACAACTTCAGCCCTATTATCCTTTACAGACACCGTGAACAAGGCCAGAGATGCAGGATGCTATACCTCAGTATTCCTTGATCTCTCCAAGGCCTTTGACACCATGTCTCACACCTTACTACTGAACACACTGTCTAACTTAGGCTTCTCACATAACACAGTAAAATGGTTTCAGAGCTACCTCAAGGATCGTAAACAAGCAGTGAAATGGTCCAATGAACTCTCACCCTTTCTCCACAACCCTACTGGAGTTCCTCAAGGCTCCACCCTTGGACCCCTCCTTTTCAAGCATTTTCACAAACAACCTTCACATTGTCTCTTACCTTTGAACCCTCATTCGGTGTGCTGATGATTCCACAATAATCTGTACTGCTCAATCACTACCAGAACTACTTTCAAAAACTCAACAGTCTTTTACTGCAGCCGAATCCTGGCTAAGAAATGCCCAACTCTTTCTTAATCCAAAGAAGACTAAACTAGTACTCTTTCACCCCCTCCCCAAAACAGCTCCCCTGTCACTGATCATTTCAACATCATTGCATCTGACAACACAGTCATAGAAAATAGTGCAGGAAACTATACTTCTCAGAGTTATCATTGACAATAAACTTTCATTTGACCCCCATATACAGCAAAATATAAAGAAAACTCATCAAAACTTGGGACTCTTTTATATAGAAACAAACATTTCTTTACTGCAGCAACCAAAACTACCCTTGCAAAAACATTTTTACTTCCATGCCTTTTTTACGGTGACATATCCTAACTAACTTACAAACTTCTACCCTAAGCAAGATGGAACACTGCTACAACAAAGTTGCAAAGTTTGCCACAAACTCTAGATATCACACACAACACTGAACCACTACTAGAACTAAAGTGGCTTGAACTCCCTAACCAACTTGCCTTTATTCAGCTATCTGCCATGCACAACCTTATTTTCAAGCCTACTGCCTGCCCTGCACTAGCTAGTCTAGTCACACCTTACACACCAAATTGATCCCTATGATCTGAAGACAAAAATCTCTTGGCTGTCTCAAAACCCACAAGAAAACCAGGTCACTCTCTGTATTCTTACTCTGTCTCTATACTGTAGAATTCACTACCTCTAGCTATCAAGTCTATGCCTGTTCTAACCCATTTCAAAGCCTCTTTAAAAAAAAAAATGATCTCAAAAATACATGGCTCTGCTCCTGCATAAAGCCTGCCTAATGTTCAGCTCTTTCCTCTTCTTCCACACTAGTCTCATCCTCCTCTTCTGTCACATTTCACTCCTTCCCAGTCTGCAAGGGCCTAAAGCTGCCCTAACTCCATCTCTGTTTACCATATCCTTAAGTTACTGCTCAAGCTGTAATGTCTCTATTCTTAACTCTCTCAATATCTTTCTGCATCACTAACTTTCTGGCTATTACTTTCCTAACTAAAACCAACATTCTATTTTTTCATGAACTATAACTGTCAATGTCAGACAGTGCACTACCTACCTACATACTACTTTTGGACATTATCTACTCGTAAGCTATGTATACGGTGAGAGTGACTTACTATGTTTTTACTCTATAGAATTGTCTAGATGTGTAATCTTGTAACATAGTTTTTCAACTTATTTTTTGTATAGTATTTCTAATGTCATTTGTATTGGATTGGATTATACTGTATTTGTTCTGTATGTAGAGCTTTTCTCCCCGGGCCTCTGCTGAAATGGGTTCTGTAGACACAGTCAGACCAAATGTCAAATAAAATAAATAAATGAAAAGCTTCATGCTGGGTGGCCATGTGCTGGGTGATTAAATTGCAGCCTTCTATGTATATGTGTAAGAAAATCGCAGATTTGTTACATTTTCTTTCCTTTTCGTGATCATACAACTGTTTTACTGAATTTGTTTTTAGGAATATGCGCTAAATTTATTTAAGCATAACATTGAAGAAGTTTTGCAGTTTAATATTTCATCTCTTCTTTTTTTTTTTTTTTTAGGACAAGATGAGCATATTGCCTGCTGTAATCAGACAAGGTACAGGAATTCATTCTGGTTTAAATCCAGAGCAAACATATTCTCCACCTCATCAGACTCCAAATGTAACATTTAAGTAAGATTATTATCTACTGATATGATTTTTTTAAGAAAGAATTTGTCATGTTGTTTAAAGAACTATTTAATGAATGTAATATTGCAAATGTGGTATAAATCTGTTTGCTGAGAACATTTTTAATACTTTAGATGATCATCGGATTACAGGAGATTACTAGGCTTTCGACCCAGAGGTCATTTTAAGCCTAGCGATTTCATCCCAGTGTAATAGCATGGAAATGCTAGTAAATACCAAAGATTGCATTTAGTGATGACTGGCCATGTCCAGGAGGGTTGTGGGTTCTATCCCTGGTAAGAATTTACGGTGGCCCATCCACTCGTCCAGGTTCCTCTTGAACAGTGTCATAGAGGTTCTCCGTTTCACATGAAATGGCACCCGGTTCCAAAGATGTGGCAGTTGCTGGGAGATAAATCTGTCCCTCCAGCATATCCTATTTAAGTAGCAGGCCATATTTAGGTCCCTGGAACGGCTAGCCCTAGTCCCATTTGATTTATGGATCTGCAGCAAGTTCATTAGGTTTGAGTCTTGGATTGCTTTGTAGGCCAGGCAAATGTCTCCCCTAAAAAATCTATAAGATACTGAATATAGTGACAGGAACATTAGCTATCTGTGTAAGGCACATGCTGGAGTTCTTGATCTTCTTTGTTAGAAACCTCTGAGATCTCTCTAATTGCTGAAGGTGCGTAGTATAGTACATGCCAAAAGGGGCATTATTCTCAATTATGGCCCAGATACGTGCCGAGTGTAGGGGGGTTATAACATCCTTTGCTCTTAAGGTGATGTCCTTAGTAATCAAATGTGCTAAGTAGAAAGCTTTCCTTACTACAGTAGAAGCACCATGGTTGATGTTAAGGTTGTAGTCAACTTGTGATCCCAGGTCCCTTACAGTTCATGGGTACTTAAGGGTATTGTTGTTGATTTGATAGTGTGAGGGGACATTGTTGTACATAAGGGAATGATGATGCATTTCTTTGCATTTGGTTTAAGACCGTGACTAATGCACCAGTTGTTGGTCTGCGTGAGACCCTCCTGGAGTATACTGACATCATTTGGGGATTCAATGATTGCACCTAGTTTGCAGTCATCTGCACACTTGTTCAGCTGGGTCTGTATTAAAACAACGAAAACTCAAAATGTTGAACGCCCAGATGAGCGAAAACACAGGTAATAGAAATCGCTATTGTGGGGGGGCTGCGCCCCCCCCTTAAAAACATATTCCAAGTCCGAGATCGCACTACAGTGAGGAAAGGGCAAATTTTCCGATCTTCACTGTACCGCTATCTCACAATATCGATTTTAATTACCTGCATTTTCACTCATCCAAACGTTCGAGATATTAATTTTTTGATTTTCTGATAGGAACCCGGTCAGCCACAACCCATTAGTTTTGACCTGAACATCTGAGAAGTATATACCAAACAGTAGGGGGCCCAGCACTTACCCCTGTGGTACCCCACTGGAACAGGTCTGCTGGTTGATGTGGAGTCACCCACTTTGATAGTGTGTGTACAGTTTGTGAGCCAGTTGGCAACCATCTTACAACAAAGGGGTTTACATTCAGTTTGCTAAGTTTATTAGTAATACTTGAATGTGAGATTTTATCAAAAGCTTTTGCCAGGTCGAGGTATGCTGTGTGCACAGATTTGCCCTTGTCAGTGGCCTTGGTCACATTTTCAAAGAAATCCACCAGATTTAACTGACAGGATCTGCCCTTCATGAAGCCAAATTAGGTAGGATCCAGAGTTTGGAGGTCACCTATGTCTTTATTTATGAGGTCCATTATGATATGTTCCATGGGCTTATAGATGAGGCTGGTCAGGCTTATGGGTCTGTAATTCCCTGGGTCAGTTGCTGGGCCACTTTTGTGGAGGGAATAACTTTTGCTGGTCTCCATTCTGCAGGAACAAAGCCTGTGGTTAGGCTAAGATTGAAAAGGGTACTTAGTGGTGATGCTAATTCATGTTTTAGCCTGTTTAGAATATAGCCTGAGATGTCATTTGGTCCCACAGAGGCTGTTTTTTGCCTTGGACAAGGCTTTGAGGACCTGCTCTTCAGATGTTTAGGGTGGGGAACGTTTGTTGCAAGTTAGTAGGGGATAAGGGTGTGAAATTTTCACTTAACCTATCGGCTAGCAGGTTTGTTATCTCTGTTGGGTTGTGTGTGTGTGTGTGTGTGTGTGTGTGTGTGTGTGTGTGTGTGTGTGTGTGTGTGTGTGTGTGTGTGTGTGATTCATATAGCAACTGTCATATTTAATGGACTGTTTTTTCTCTGATTGCAGTACTTTTTTTGTTTGCTTGCATATGTATGCAAGGAGCATATTGCCTCAGTGGGACTCCTTTTGTGGGCAGTTTGCAAAGTAATTAAAAGTCCAGATAACTCTTCTGGCAGAGATGAGCACTTTTGAAATTCAGCACTGTAGATAAGAGTATATGAGTCATGTGCTGTGTCTTTAAGAAGCATGCCAAAGATGTAACGTGCATGTATAAATGTCAAGCAAGTGCCATTCTGAGAGTGCAGCCAGAAAGTATGTATGTATGATTACAGTAGTTAGTTTTTATATAAGTTATTTAAGTTAGTATCAGTAAACTTCTATCATGACGTGTTTGTATAAAATTAAAGCTGCTTGAACAGAATCCACAAAGACTCTTCTATCCTGTCCAAAGTAGGAGAGCGACATGGTTTCGAAAGTAGGATTGCAGAGAATAAGATATGGAGTCATGAGGTGCACAGAGAAGATAGTGAAGGTAAACTAAGAGAATCAAGCATGAAAAAGAGCCAGAAAAGAATCAAAGGTAATGAGAATACGCATGAGCTACTTTTTTTATGAAAAGGGTAAAAACGGAGCATTACAAGGGCACAAACATGCTTTATTAAACAAGCGGGAGGCACCACAAAAGGTTTCTTAAGTAAGGGAATTGTCAAAAATAATGACGTTTGACAAAATTATCAGAAAAGCAAAACGAGCATGTTTAAAGGCAAAACGAGCACAAGAATAGTACAATGGGCTTGAAAAAAAGTTAAATAAACTAAACGAATATTATAAGGGCGAAAAGGGCACATTAAATGTAAATAAAGCAAGGCGACTGTATGTTTTCATCAGAGTACTGTGTTTTGGGCAACGACTTTGTGTTGTAGCAAGGCAACTAAAGTTATTCGAAGTACCTCAAAATGTGTAAAAGTGCTTACAGTGTGTGCTTATTATTTTGAAGAGTTTGTGTGCAAAGTGCAACTCTTTCATGAAGCACAGTCAAAGTATAACCATTTAGAAAAGTTTCTTGTGCTGGGTGTGTCTATTTGCAAAGTGCCTCCATTACAGTGTGTTTCTTGCACTGTAAAGCACTGCCTAACTAGGTACCACTGTTTTGAGCATATTTCAGAATGCTGTGTACAGTTTATTTGCAAAGTGCAATTACTTCGAAACGTTATTGACTCTGAATTTCTCCTGGCCAGTTCATTTGCACCGTGAAGTCATTTGAAATATTTCTTAAAATGATGATAAATTACTTTGGCAAGACAACAATTTCAAAAGTGTTATAGTGCTCTAGAGACTTATTTTGCAAAGTCCAGTTACATAGAGGCTTGCACTGTGCAGTTGTTTGATATGTTTCTTATACAGATAAGAGGTAATTTCTTGCAATACAGTAATTTTAAGAGTATCATGGTGCCCAAGAGAAACTTACTTCGCAAAGTTCAGTCGTACAAAAGTTTATTGTGGTATTGGGCAAAGTTACAAATTCTGGCATAAAATACTGGCATATGTGTATGTGTTTGTATTTATTTGCAAAACCCTTCACTGGTATGTGTTAATATGACAGATGGATTTTGAAAGCCCTTACCACTTGTGTTTGATCAGAATATTGCAGAGAATTGGGGAATAATATTTGAGCAAGAGTACAATATTTTTATACAAGCAGCTTATTCAGATAAAGATGCATGCACCAAGCGTTCATTTTGTTAAACCTAGCTGAGGCAGAGGCCATAAAAAGCGAGGGTTAATTTGTGTATGCACCAGTAGTATATGAGGGAGAAGGTGAAAATCCTCATATTGTTGCACAGGCTGAATCAAGGGAGGACCCCAAGTGTTTGAAGCGCATGTTCAGAGATATGTGTAACCCTCAGACAAATATTACATTAGAGAGCCGTTTGTTTTACACGAGAGATCAGAAACCAGGGAAAACTTTTGCAACTTATAGAACTGACCTGAGAAACAATGCTAAATGTGTCAGTTTGGTGACTTAAAAGATGAGTTAATAAAGGATAGGCTCATGTGTGGTATTAATAGCACTGTTGTGAGAAAGATCTTCGTGACAGTGATTTAACTCATTCACTCTGGAGCAGCTCAGAAAAAGCTGCCTGCTTAATTCCATCATAGAACAGCAGTGCAGCCTGAGCTCATTTTCAGAAAATCCATTTGTAATACCATACAGAAAACAAATTGTTCATAACTTTTTAACTGTAAGAGCTAGACTAAAAATGTAAATGCGAAAGTTGTTCAGCAGACACTGACATTTCCAGCAGTGTAAATGTTGATAGTGCGTATATAAGTCATTATTAAATATTTGGCAAGGAATGTTGATATTTTGCATATTTTTTACCTTTTTGGAAAAGCAAAGCACACTATCTTGGTCAATGTAGCATTTAGACCCATACAATTTGTATTTCATTTATTAGTATGAAGTCAGCTTTAAAATGATACCTTAACCATTACTTTGTGATGCTCCTTTACAAATATATTCACAGAAATATGATTAATATAATATTTCCCGTAATAGATAAACAAAGCATAATATCTCATCACCTGTAACAGATGGAGCCTACATATCAGTATAGAAGCTGTGCGTCTCAATGTCGGCTTCAATATGATGCATCATTTGTGTCATCACCATGCTCCCTTGCAAAGATATGGGCATAATAATGAGAAGTGTTGGAAATGTATAATTTTCATAATCCTACAAGACTAAACAAACTGATATCTGTACATGTGTACAGTGCACAGACACATTTCTTTTACCATGTTGTAAGGAGTAACAATGTCTTCAAAATGGAGTATTACTTGGCACACTGACATGCTCCCTTGCAAAGTTATTTACCAAAATATGAAAAGAATCATAATTTCCATAACCTAAGTCCAAAACAAACTTTGATATCTGTACATGTGTACAACATACAGACACAGTTCTTTTACCATGTTGGAACTATTAATACGGTCTTCAAAATTAGGTATTACTTGGCACATTGAGATGCTCCCTTGCAAAGTTATTTTCCAAAATATGAAAAAAAAATCACAATTTCCATGACGTAAGCCCTAAACTGATATATGCACATGAGTGTACAGCGCAAGACCACATTTCTTTTACCAAGGTGTAAGGACTAATACTGTCTTGAAAATTAGGTATTACTTAGCACTTTGACATCTTTCCTTAGCTTAGTCATTGACTAAAATATCGAAAAATATAATTTCCATAACCTAACTCATAAAAAACTGATATCTTTACATGTGTACAGCAAGGCCATCTGATCTGTCCGATACCTGTGCTGGGTACCCACTCCGCCAGCTGATACCACTACAGTCTCACAACCTCCATCAGTGTCAGCAGTCTGCCTTATGTATGCCTTTTCTCTTCACATGTGTTCATTCAGCAATGGACCTAAGGGATCAACTTCTGTATTACTAAGCACTTCCTGTCATCTAAACTCTACACATGCCTGATAAAAGCAGAAGGAAAAAAAGTATTGCATGATGGTTACTGACATACAAGTACAACAATAGAGTTTTACTTGCCATACTGGTCCTACTTGGTCATGGGTGTTTTCCATTCTTCTCACAAGCTGCATGTCACTAATTTATCGTGCATAGCTCTCCTCACGCCGTTGTGGAGGTCAGTCAAGAGCAATGAGTTTAGTCAAGAACAATGCAGTGTCCTCCTTAGTTAGGTGAATGCTGTCCCTTCTGAAAAGGTGAACATCTTCTGCGGTGATGCTGTCATGGCAGACTGTAGATCCACCGACCCTGAGCATCAAGCCATGCATTAACCCATTCTATAAACGTCTGGCCTTGTGCACTGCCTGTTGACTGTTTGCCATTTTCCATATGTGGTGAGGAATGATGTCAGACCACACAAAATGACAACGTGGCCACCACAACTGCAGGTGTTCAAAAATTGCTCTGATTTGAAACTGTAGCCTTCCAAGTGGGTGACTGATGACATCATTCCCTCCAATGTGCAGCACAAGAATATCAGGCTCACGGTAGATAGAACACTTCTCTTCCAACAACTGCAGTACTCCGCTCCAATGCATACCTCTTCTTGCAATCCAGTATACCTTCACACTAGATGTGGGGAAGCTCAAGTTGTAGTGGTTTTCACTTATGGAGGCATTGCTGGCAGCCCTGTGAATGCAAGAATGGCCACATACCCACACTCTCACTTGTAACATATATATTCATATCCTTCATACATTCTATGACAAATCCTGTTATTCTAGTAACTTTCTAAGTTAAAAATAACAAAATTAAAATCTATCCCTGTCATAACTCTCAAGTGTCCTGATTTTCACCGGATGTCCAAATTTTGCCTCATAGATTTGTTACAGTTCTTGAAATTATACAAATGACAAAAGAAACTGGTGTGGGGGTGGGGTGGATTGCAGTGGAGGAAAACCCAAATCTGGCTTGTGCATTCATCAATGTGATAACGACTTCTACTTATGTGAATAACAGTGACAGATGCTGAGAGTTTTGCCTGAAAAGTGATCATGACTCAGTGCTATATTGTAACTGCACTGTGATAATGACGTGAAAAGTTCTGCATGCCCAGACACAGGTGATAATTGCTGCACATAACCTTTTGAGTAGGCATTCATTATATTACCTTGTGCAGCTGTTATGTAACACAGACTCATTATCACCAGTAAGGAGACACTTGGATATTACTGAGCCCTTCCTCCCACCTAAATTCCACAAATAACTGACAAAAGCCAAAAAAAAAGCACAAAACATATGATAGCTCCATGCTTGTAATAGTCGGCTAGTAAGTTCAGAAACATCTGTAAGAAATTAATTCTAGGGAATTTAGCTAGAATTAGTGACATAGCATATGTTCCATTATGTAGTTATGTCAAATACCAGAAAGGAATAACACAATATTTTGCAGCTCAAAATCGTACAGAAATGGCTTGCAGAACCAAGTTGTTGTATCTTTCGGCTTTTCCCAGTTCGGAGTTGCCACAGCGGATTTCCGGTCCGCTAATGATTGGCAGTAGAGTTTTACATGCTGGCTTGCCGGGCCTAACGCACAACCTTCAACGATGGAACACCCATTCACGCATGTCACCACACAGAAGACGCTCTAACTGAGAATCAAATAGCAGAACCAAGTAATGGTAGAAAATAAAGGAAGTAATACTCAGATCATGTTACCTTTGTATGCTGTACCTTACACCAGCTAATACACAGACAGGGGGTTAAGGTGGAGGTGTCTGAATTTACATTAAAAAATATATCTCATGCCTGGTCAAACAGGACAATGAACTTGAGCTTCTCCATCTTCAAATGACCATCAGCCAAATACCATACCACTTCCTTGCAAGCTGTAAGTCCCCCTGTATGAATCAGGAAACCCATGGAAACACTGTAGGTATATAAAAAAGTAGTTTTAAACAAGAAAAAATAAATTTCAGCTGAATTTTGTCAATGCTACACAAGAGATTTAACAGCAATGTATCCAGTTTTGTTCCTCACATGAAGATGTATAGGAATTACATGGATGGGCAATAAAAACTGATGGCAAAATAGATTTCTTGGAAAATTGTAATAGATGGAACTATTTTTTAAATAAGACTGCAAAATGGGAGGCAGGAAAAAAAATCTAATGATTTGTCCGTCTGAAACAGTGATTTTTTCAAATGGACCAAACACAGCTACTTACTTAATTATTTCTGTTTATTGGGAAGGGCTGAACTTAATGTGCACTGTGATCTAACTTTTGACCAACATGTCCACTGTTGTAAGAATGTGCAATCCTTCTACATTACACAGCTTATAAACAAAGGGATTGTGACTACATCTAGACATGTCATTGTTCCCCTTTACTCAGCTCTCATCAGGCCAATTATTGAGTGGAATGCCCTCTTTGGTATGTATATGTCCTGACGCATACAAAAACTGAAAAGCCCACAGAGGTACCGTACTAAAAGGATAGAAGGCCTAAACAATATGTCATACATGGAGTGCCTCAAAGCCCGGTCACTATACTCCATATCCTACACACTGCTAACAGGTGACCTGTGTGTAGTATACAAGGCATCCTTAAACCCAATATTGATGAACCTACTTACATCAGCAAGTGAAATGGCAATAGAAATACTTGGTCCAGGGTTCTCAACCTCATCTGCAACAATAGAACAGTTTGAAGGGACAGGTATAACTCGCAGAAGATACCACTTCTCTGTAAAGGACTCACTAGCCACGTAAAACAAAGCTCATCCCTCACCTTATTCAAGAACTTGGATCAATGCAGCTAGCCTAGTACTTGCCTATGAACCTGAATAATACAATGCACAAGTAAGTAGCTTAGCAGCAGAGCAATGCACTAGCTATAAAAATGATACAACTCAGTGGCAAAAACCTCAAGTAAAGGCATTACAATAGTTAAGGCAGAAAGAGGTTAAACTCATTCATAGAAGTGCACAAAGACTTGCCAATAAAGGAGAGACTGTCACCTGTTCATCATAAGTTAGTCCTTCCAGTCACATTACATGTTTTCTAAGTTAAATCCAAGTTAAATCAAGTACACATTTGAAAGCAATCATCAAAATGAAGCATTCACCCAAATTACCCCTACAATAAAATGTTGAAGTATACACAAGCACCAGAATGAAATAGTTCCCAAAACGACCATTCAGTAACCGTTCCTGGTATGTACATGCACCAAAATGAAGCACTCACTCAGGTGAGCCCAACAATAAAATGTTGAAGTATTCACAAGCACCATAATTAATTAAATAGTCTTATGAACATGCCTTATGTGATCCTATTTACCTGGGCTGTGCCTGCAAATGGTCCATTGAGTTCAGTGCACTAGCCCAGTAAACAAAGTAAATTAATATATACAATTGCAAAATGGATTGTCCAGTTATGCAAAAGCTTTTCCCTGACACGCACCAATTATGTAAAAACTTTTCGCTGACACTCTAATCAATTATTTTCCCCAGTAACCCCTTCAGTAGTTTGTGTTGTGCACGCACAAGCACCAAAATGACACGATAAATTATTTTGCCCAGTGGTCACTTCAGCAGTCTGACCATGTATTCCGAAGCACTTTCCTCATTGGTATGTCCGGGTATACACATGCACCAAAATGAAACATTCACCTAAATGACCCTTTCAGTATAATGTTGAGGTATGCATAATCACCAAAATGAAACATTTACCCAAATGACCCTTTAGTAACATTTCCTAGTATGCATAATTACCAAAATGAAACATTCACCCAAGCGACCACTTCAGTAAAATGTTTATGTATGCAAAAGCACCTGAATGAAATATTTCCCCAAATTACCCTTCAGTAACACTTCCCAGTATGTGCATTACCATTCCATAATGTAGGACGAATGGGTACAATGTGGAACACGTGTTAACAGCTTACACATAACTTCAAGTAGGAGGCAAACATGACAGTTAAAATGGGTTACTTTATACTTGCAAAAGTTTTTTTTAATGAAATAATGTGATTGATTCTCCATTATTTGTCATAGTTTAAAAAAACTCTTCACACTGAACATGTTGCAGACCCTTTTAAAGGGGAATGTTTCACTTAACACTTGGTTCTGTACTTGTGAAGTTAAAACCAATATACTGTACTCAAGGACAGTGATTTTCAACTTCTAGTCACTCTCACCGCTACACATGCTTACAAGATTATTGGGAAAAAATAAAACCTACCCTTGTCATCCATTTATACTTCCGCATCCATTTGTGAAATGTCTCACTAGTATACAGGTACATTTTACCTAACTTAACGTTATTTTCCTATCTTTTATTTGCCACCTTTTCATAACTCATCCTACGTAAGCTTTACCTGTCCATAGTTTTTCTACCTCTCAGTACTGTCTCACATTGACCTGAAGGAGTTCCGGGCCTTCGCAACATGGCACAAGTACAGACCATGCCCAACAGATTTGACAGGTCACCTCTGAAATGAAAAATGTACTAACTGATTCTCAAAGAGTACCTAATACTTGTAACAGACTACCAAATTATACTAAAGAACCACTATGGGATGAATGTTTTGGGATACTGGCAGGCTACAAGGGCATTACTACCATTTTATAGCTATATACATATATTGCAAGAAATATCTGATAAAACGATACCCCATTACAAGAGAAAACCCACTGTTTTAATATAATTACTTATAAGAATTTAAATTTTGCTGCACCTTGGGAAATTGATACAAGGACTCTGCAGCTACTTGTGCAAACTTTTGCTTCTTCAGTCATTTGGAGGCTTATGACTGATCGTTATGAAATCATACCCCCCCCCCCAAAAAAAAAAAATAATGAACTTGCGTCACAAGTATCCTGGGCATTAAATCCAATAATACTAAGGTTCACAGGAGCAGGGGTACGAATATTGGAAGGCAGCATTCTAATCACCAAATCTTCAAGCAACAGTCCCAAGGTGTAATGGTTTGAAACCGTTCCAAAATGAGAACACATTCTCTCTATTAACTTCAGTTACTAAACCTGAGCAAGACAATGGAATCCCAGTCAATGCTTTGATATGATAAACTATTTAACAATGCAAAGGCAGCAAGATTTATTTTCCAAATAGTCAATCTGCCTTAAAGGCACATCACATTGGATACTAAATGCATGCACATAGTACACAGAGTATGTATTTCCTAGGGATTACTTAGCATAGTCTTAGTAAGACATAACTTCACTCAAAAGTATGCTCAGAACTTTATAATTAAATATACCCAATGCTAAATCACGGGAAACTCTTGCAATGATTCAGCTCAGCAGTTTTACAAAATAAATGGCGATGCAATGCTACAGTAAAACATCAGTTTAAAGCATTTTAATATTTTTATCATCTAAAATCTAAACAAGGCCCAGTTCAAGTAATCATCCATTATTAGAAGTATCCCAGAATAACCATTTTGGCAAGTTAACTCCTTAGAGGCACAAAGTATATTTTAAGATGCCCAACTGTACCGAGACGTACTGCAAAGGAAAATTGTTACACTTTAAATTGCCTGAAGCTGCAAGGACAAAGAAAGAGAAAAGACAAAACTGTTGCATCTCCACTTCACACAAATGGTGACACCAAAATCAGAGTTCGGTAGTTAGTGTTCAGTGGGAATGTGCAGTAGGTAGTAAAAATGATGACTTGGTGCCCTCTAAAACTAAGATTGAGGAGAGAAAAAAAAATTAATGTGCAAAGTTGAAAAGTAAATAAACTAGACCTGCCCTTGCTCTTTTATTTTCCAATTCTTCCAATCCAGTGTTACAACATTCAATCACTTACAGGCGCACAGCCACAACTGCATGAATGAATACCGGAACTGCTATCCTTATTGAATACCGAATATATTCGGCAGTATATTGCCGAAATTACGGCTCTGAAACACGTACAGAATACCAATTTGTGGAAAGGCTAAAGCTTTCTTAACTTTTAATAACTAGCTATGTAACAACTTTTCACTTTCACCAGGAAGAAATAAGTTAAACAAATAAGTTGCAGACAAGCTCTGCAAAACTAGAATCATTCCTTTGTTAATGTAAAGAAGTATGGTCACCTTGTAATAACGCTTAATTAAAAAAAACCGCAATGATAAAAGCTGGTAAACGGAGCACTTGTTTGCTCTCTCATTCATTCAGTCTGCATGCAAGGTGGTCTAGGTCTAAGAATAAACAAATGAACAAACTGAACTGTTTACTTTTTGTTATTTCTGATTTCTAATCGAGAAGGATTATATAACAACCAGACCACCCAGCAGCTAATGTAGTTGCCCCTTCATGCAAAACACACTTGGTCTTTCTTTGTCTCTCTCTCTCTCTCTCTCACTCTCTCACACACACACACACACACACACACACACACACACACACACACACAATCATTTATTCATAATAAATGAATGATTGTATTTCATAATTTATTTTTCCAGAGCAGCAGAGCAGTATTTACATGTGCAGTGCTGTAACATCATGCCGATCCTTGCGTAAAGCTGTTAGAAAAGCAGAAAAAAACATTGCACCAGTTCATTCATTTTTTCATTGTATGTTTTATGAATGACCGAATTTATTTGTTGATTAAAATTAAAATGATTTTGACATGCAGCAGTTCAAAGGCAAGCAGAGTTAAGCGTGCTGGTAAATAAATAAAGCCAGTAAATTAAAGTGCAACACTCCAGAACAGCTGTAATGTGACAGATCACTTTACCGTAAGCTTCTTTATTCATTTGTCCACAACTCTTTAGCAAAATTGGGTACTTATTTTAATATTGCTCAATTAACTTTTTAAGTGAATCAAAGGAACAGTTTTGCAATGGACCTGTATTTTTAAAACAAACGAATGAAACTAATACCGTTCATCATTGACTGACTGCACCATTCATTATCGGAAAATTAAAAACTTTGCGAAGTACATGACAAAAACATGAGGCTAAACCAGGTTTGTTCTGCAAAAATAGGGATAGTTGGATTGCTTACTGTTAGGCATGTAAAAGAAACACTGTTTTGAAAGATGGTAATGCTCGGCAAAGTGAAATGTGAAGTATCTTCTGGTTCAATTACATTTCTCATGGGTGGGAAGCAGAGTTTCTAGTAAAAGTTTAATGTAACCTTAATGTAAAAACACGCTGAATCGTAACTGCATAAGATAAATTACAAGTTCAGTTAAGATTTCAGCGTGTTTTACATTAAGCTCAGCTACAGATCTGCAATACAGTTTGTCACGCTTGAGGGAGGCATTGGGGGGGGGGGGTAATAGCTTGCAATTAGTATCTTCGCATGGCGTGCCCGGTGTTAAGCACAGAGGTGCCATGAGAAGGTACTCTGGGTTAATGAGTTAATGATGAGTAAAGCTATAGAGATTTGTTAGATCCATGAAGTGACAGAAAAACACACAAGTATGCTTGCGAGTGACAAGAGTATGGTTTCAGCAGGCTCCAGAGGAAATGTAGATAGTATGCAACATGTGGCAAACGGAAGTAGGTCTAAGCACATGACAGCCACAACCCCTGCTGGCTCATCAAGGAGACCACATAGTTTTCAGCAAGTTCTAAGACAAGTTCAGTTAAGGGAGCATGTTCAGTACAGTACAAGCATAAATCAGCAAAACCAAAGTCCAGCTTTATTGTTAAATGTCGCATTTGTGGTGCAAATCATGAGTCTAAAAGAGAGAAATGCTTAGCATTTGGTCAGCAATGTCGCAAGTAAAAAAAAAAAAAAAAAAATTGAACCATTTTCAAAAGTTTTGCAAATTGAGTAAACCTCACACAGTTGTAAAGAAAGGTCACACAAAAAAGGTCGATCAAGTAGAGATGCAGCAGTCAACTTTCTATGTAGATGGTGTATCGGTAATTGGTGAAAGAGTTGATGCAGTGAATTTATTGGCAAAAAGTGAAGTGTTATGTACTGTCCGGATCAATGGTAAATCCACAGAGCTTAAAGTAGACACTGGCTCAAAGTATAATGTTCTATCAGCAGACACATTTGCTAAAGTGAGAACTAATGATCAGCTCAATGTGGCCAGTAGTATGAAACTTGTTGCTTATGGAAGTGAAGAAATTCAAACCAAAGGCTCAGTGATGCTTTCATATTATTTGGCCAAGAACTGTTAAAACTTGTTATTCTATGTAGTCCAAAGGCCAGTACAATCTTTAATGGGTCTCAAAGACAGCTTGAGAATGAATCTGCTTTCTTTTACCGAAGAAGTTCATCACATTTGTGCATCTCCGAGTTCCAGTTTTTCTGAAGCCATTTTCTCAGAGTATGCTGATATTTTCAGTAACAAGTTGGGCAAACTTCCAGTTGTGTATTGCATGAAGTTAGACCCATAGGTCACTCCAGTGGTCAGACCGTCAAGAAAAGTTCCGATAGCTATGCAGAATAAAGTTAAGGCTCAACTGGATAAAATGGTGCAGCAAGGTGTAATTTGTTCAGTCACAGAACCAACTAAATGGGTGTCCTTTATGGTAGCAGCTCACAAAAAAGGCTCAGATGAAATCAGAATATTATTGACCCAAGAGATATGAACAAGGCATTGAAGAGACCACATCATCCAATGTGCACAGTCGAAGAGGTTGCAGCTCTAATAACAAATGCCACTGTTTTTTGTCCTGGATGCAAAAAATAATTTTGACAAGTGATGCTTGATCGCAAATCCTCTTTACTAACCACTTTTGGTATCCTGTTTGGTAGATACAGATTCCTAAGGATGCCAGTTGGAATAAATTCTGGAAGTGAAGTCTTCCAGCGTGCAATGGAGCAAATATTTTGGGGTTATCCTTGTCCCATAGTAGATTTATTGGTTGTGGGAAATGGTGATGTAAAGCATGACAAAAACCTGAAGAGAGTTCTAGACAGAGCATGTGAAGTGAATTTAAAGCTCAATCCTCTGAAATACAAATTCAGGCTAGCAGAAGTTACATATGTACGTCACTTGTTTACCAGTAATGGTTTGAGACCAGATCTGACTGAACAAGCAGCTATCCTTGGAGATGTTATCACCAGACAACATTCAAGCTCTACAATGTTTCCTAGGCATGGTCAATTATTTAGGCAAGTTTATACCAGACTTCAGTGAGTTTGACAGCACCTTTAAGAGAGCTAACGCTCAAATATGTTGCACAGTCATGGCTGGATTACCACCAGAAGTCATTTGAAAACCTCAAGCAGAAAATTGCCATCCCACCTACATTAAGATACTATGATGTGAACAAACCAGTCACTCTCTTCTGTGATGCTTCAAAATTTGGTCTAGGCAGACCAGTAGCCTATGCATCTAGAACACGTATGCAAACTGAGATGCAGTATGTTCAAATTCAGTAAACTTTTGGCAATAGTTTCTGCATGTTCCAAGTTTCATGATTATATTTATGGTCGAGCTATTCAGACTGAAACTGACCACTTACCTCTAGTTACTATTCTAAAAAAGCCTATGCATTCCGCCCCAGCAAGATTACAAAGAGTGATGCTCAAATTACAAAAGTATAATTTCAAAATGGTCTATACAAAAGGCAAACTACTCTGTCTGTCTGGCTGATACCTTATCCAGATTGCCCAGAAATACAACAGAACAGCTTGATGCAGAGCTTTTGACTTTGACGTGATGGCAGTGCATAATTTGTCTACCACTAGGCTTGATGAGTGAAGAGATCACACAAAGACTGATCCTATTTTGCAAAAGCTCAATCACTACATTACTGTTGGATGGCCGTCAGAGCAATTCAGTGTACCACCTGAAGTGCAAACCTATTTTCCCTACAGAGATGAAATACTGTTGATGGAAGATGGCATTATTTTCAAAGGTCCTAAAATTGTTGCTCCTGCTTCCTTACAACAAGAATATATCCAGATTTTGCATTGTGGTCACCCAGGTTCCGCATCCACTAAGAGAAGAGTGAGAGTATTGGTCTTTTGATCTTCATTGCTGCAAGACATTGATAAAGTCCTTTCTTCTTGTTTAGTATGCAGTAGTACTAGATTGCATTTGCAAAAATAACCACTTTAGCTAAGTCCAGTCCCTGAACTACCTTGGTCAACAGTAGCCACTGATATCTTCAAGTGGAACAATCAACAATACTTTGTATTGGTAGACTGTTATTTGAATTGGTTTGAGATTCCACTACTGTTGTTGCCAAGTTGAAACATCATTTCTCAGTCCATCTCTGACAATGGTACTCAATTTACTAGTCAATTGTTTCAGAAATTTGCAAGAGAGTGGGACTTTGTGGGTATTCAGGACTGCTAATAATATGTACAGTCAAATGGTCTAGCTGAATGTGCAGTGAAGAGTGTAAAGCAGTTACTTGAGAGTTCAAAGCATGACAATGTCATTGTCCATTTGAATTTACTTAATCTCAGAAACATACCTTGTGACAATATTCTTAGCTCACCTGTTCAAAGACTTTTTTCCAGGCAAACCACAATGATGCTACCTATTAGTTCAAGTTTGAGGCCTAAAGCCAAGAACAACAGAACCATAAATGCTCAACTATTCAAGAAGTGTTCGATCAAGAAATCCAGCTATGAGAAATTGAGCATATTTCTTTGTCCATTGAGGGAAAGAGAAAAGATGAGAATACAAGCGGTGAAAGGTTTCAACCGGCTTGGTCAGGTTACAGGTATATGTGCCAAGCTGAGATCCTAGCTGGTAGAATCCGACAGTATGGAGTACAGGAGAAATTGCACGCATTTACTTCCTGTAATAGAATCCTCATCACAACATTGTTTTAATGACAAAGACTGTAAATCTCAGACTGAACCAAATATTGTTTCCATTCCAGAGTGTGTTCCTATCTCTGATTCCATTCCTGAAGATGTTTCAAACAATTCTAAGACCGAACACTTTACAGAGACAGTTCCAGTTAAGTCCACTTCCCAGTTTTATGTCACACGATATGGACGAGTATCCAAGCCCAATGTGAAATATGCAGTAACATGGACTTGTGTATATATGTATCTTATTTTGTGTAAATGCATGATAGAGAATTGTATGTGTTATCTGCATGCTAAATAAATTCATAACATTTCATGTTATATTTTTCAAGAGGGAGGATGTAGATCAGAGTACACATGTCGTATGCTGTGTCTTTTAAGGAGAACTGCACCCACAGACTCCAAAAACATATTTACTTCATCATGGTTTGGTGTTTCCTACATTTTAACACGATTCTGGGACTATTTACAGGTTTTTAAATATTTTTATATATAATTTTAGAGTCTGACCACATGGGGTCTGGCATCTTGAAGTAATTCTGATTGTTTAGTCTGCCTCTAGGTATCCCACAATGCAGTGCTCATCTGTAAAAAGTTACATTATGCAGGCCTCTTTCTTCTTAAAGCTCCTGTCACTGCATTGATTTTTACACGCATACACTGCTGTCTTTCAGTCAGTGAGTTTTAAGTAACATTTCATGCCATTCAGTGACTACTTCAAACACAAACGGTGCAAATGCCACAGAACAGACTTTCAAAGTACTTTTTACTGCTGCTTCTTTTTAGAATGGCTGAACTGCAGTCTTTTGTGAAACCTGAATTGTACTACTTTGTCTAATCTCCCATCCCCCATCACACCTAACTTCCCTAGCTATCATAGTGCTAAGAGTAATCTGCTACCTGCTGTGATTGACAGCTCTCAGCAGGAAACTTGACTGTACTGTTTCCTTGTTCTAGCCTTTACTTTCTGTATGGGTAGAGGAAGGATCTGGGAGCGATGACATTACAGCATGGGTGGGTTTTCAGGATGGTCATGGTGATGTCAGTTTGGGGAGGGAATTGGCCAGAAAATTACCTGTATTCACTGGCCTTGATGACATCAATGAATTGGAGACTTTTTCATGGCGGGATAAAAGTTTTTTGAAAGTGAAACCACCACAGTAGAGTATGGTACTGTTCTAGTGGAGAGAAACAGTCATTTTAAGATATTTTAAATGCTGTGTTGTTGTTTATTCATAGCAGGGACAATAACTTGGGAGAAAAAGGACAGATAAATTGAGCATTTAATAATAGAATCTTGTTGTCCTTTAAGAAGCATGTCAAAGAAGTAACATGCATGTATAAATGTCAAGCATGTACCATTCCTAGTGAAATTTTACGAGTGCAGCCAGAGAGTAAGCATGTATGATTACTCTAGTTAGTTTGTATATAAGTTACTTAAGTTAAAGTCAGTAAACTTCTATCGTGATGTGTTTGTATAAAATAAAGCTGCTTGAACAGAACCCAAGAAGACTCTTCTATTATGTCCAAAGTAGGAGATCGACAAGAACTATGCTGAATAATTGGCATTTAGCTCCATAAAGTTGAAATGGCAACCCCAGATAGATCATTCAACAGTAGTAATGCGTATGGATGTTTATTGCATTTGGGAGTTGCACTAAAGAGTAGGGGTATATAGTTCCAGCAGTTCCAGTGCATTTATCATGAACACTAATGAGGAGTGTTGTCTTGTACTATGTAATTGAAGAGATATTGCTGTCATTTTGTTTCTTGGAGACAGTGTGCCTGTTTTTTTTTTTTTTTTAAATTCAGTACTGTAACTTGAGATTTTTCTGGAATCGTCTTTAAAAAGTGATTGTAAGTTTGCCATTGTCAAAGGGTAAAAAAAAAGTCACTATAAAGTAGAAAGTACAATATTTCAGCTATAATCAGGACACCTCCTCCTTTTTCACTCAGCAGTGCAGTGACAAATATTGGTTAAAACAAAAAAAAATGTATATTGCTTTTCTGTCATGATTTTATATATAGAGTTTCACTACAAAGTTTTGGTTTGTAAATTATTTTGAATTTGTTTTACATCACAATCTGCTTTAATTTATGGTAACCAGATCTTGCTGGTTATGCTACAAAGTCAGGAAAAGAGAGAAGATTGTTATGCACCTGTCTGTCATTAAAGAGGTGCATAACAAGTTTTGTTATGCTTGGATTAGAGCGGTTATGCCCTAAACTCACAGAACAGCAGTGAGAATGTAAAATGCCTTTTAAAGGCTGTAATGCATTTTTTGCTGCCAAACAAAATGAAAGAAGTGTTTAACAGCTTTTAAAGCCTTAGTCTATCAGAGGGACTCTTGGCTTATGGCCAGAGTCTATATGGCAGTGTAAAACACTTGCAGGAACCACTTTTGTTCTGTAACAAGTATTTCATCAGAGCAGCTAAATATCCATGTACTACAAAGAAATATGATTATGTCTCTAGGACTATAGCCAGTAGTTAGGTATTCCTGACTTGGATGCTAAAATTCACCTGTCAAGCTTAGTTTTCAAAGTGAATTTTTTGGCATCCATGATTAAAAATTAAAACTTCATTATGATCAGAGATCTAATCACAATACTCTATTTTTAGATGAATGTCATTGTATTTGAATGTTCCCTAAATGGTAAATGAACACAGAAGGGCATTGTAGTTACACTTTCATTTTAAATGTAAACAGTACAAAAAAACATAACTTGGCTGATGTAGTTTTATAGAAATATTAAACAGTGCTTTACCTTTCTCACTTGAAACTTAACAAAGCAGTGCAATCACCTTTTAACAAATGGTGCACATTCAGCTTCACTTTGACTTGTATTCACAGCACAAATTATTCAACAAGTGATCGATTCAACACAGCTCTATTCTTGGTACCAGTCTTTTAACAATCCGTCATTTCATTTATCTTCCATGTCAGGGTTTTTTTTTTTTTTTTTGTATCACCATAGGACCTAGCTTGATGGCTCCTCTCTAGAAGAGACTGCAGAACATTCCTGGGGGAGTCTAGAGCTCTTCAGCCCATTCCTTCCTTCCTTCTCAGCAAGCCCAATCTGCACATTCTTGGGAGAAATGAATGAGAGTTGGGTGGTAGGGTGCAGCTTAGCTTGCTGGTTCTGCAGGGAAGCCTACTTCCACTGGGGAGCATGTCTTCCCTTTTGCTAATATTCTGGGCTGGGCTGCATACTACCACTGCAAGGAGCATGACTGTGCATGTTAAATCCTTAAGATACATGGCTCTGAAACCCAGTGCACTCACTAGGTGTCATCCAGTTGGCGAGCCAGAGCTGCTTCCCTCCTTTCCCGAGTGGTCAAGCCAACAATGATCACTGACGCCCATGCCTCTCCAGCAAGCTACTCCATTTGCTCAAATTCAAGTTGCCTACTCCATGGTCAGGGCTTATTCCACTGTGCCACAGAGCTAGATAGTTTGTCCCAGATTTGTGTGCATTATGAATCTAAGACTTTATATTACATGTAACTTTTTGAATGTGTTTTAAGCTATATACTTAATTTTTTATCAAAGAAACTCGCAATTAAAGAATTAGAATACTGTGCAATAGTAGTCAGTCTTATGGTCTAATACTGTGCTTCCAATACTTAGCTTATAGGCCAACCTATACCCACACTTCTGCCCTGTGATAACTCCAGTACTCCATCTCTATCTGGCTACCAACAATCTTCATAGCTTTTCAGTTGTACAGTACAATAAATAGATGCATTTTTATGAGTATTTACTAAATTTACAGATATCTGACAGCTTCATTATAATAATATTTACAATCAAAACAGAAATTCTGTTACCCAGTAATAGCCTAAAACTTTTATAATCCTCAAGTAGTGTCTTCATTTTCCCTGACACACAAACCTTGGTTGGAATTCTTTTTTACAATCTGCTTATAATTCCAGTTAATGATTATTCCTTCCTGTAACTGCCTTTTAAACTGGGTGTCATCATAATACTGGAATTGAAATATAGGGAGACATTTGCAATATAACGTATTATATGTTAATCCCATGCGTTCCTTACATTGATTCCGATGCCAAAAGTGAGCCATTATCTACTTTGAATGGAGTTATTTAGCACATGCACTTCATAGGATCATAGGAAATGTGAGGCAAGTGAGTCTTACAATCATTTATATCTTGCTAGTAACTAACCTTATTCCGTACCTCATTTTTAAAGAAGGGCTAGGCCAGTCAAACCAGGGGAAATTTGTGAATATGCATCTAATCGTCCAGTTCCTGTATGAGGAAATAATGCATCACACTGCGTAATTTGCTGTGGAAGTCTATTCCAGAGGTGAGTAAGGCATTGTGTAATGAACCTATCTCTCCACAGTAGTTGCATAATAATCAAAGGGAAGGAAATTAACCCAAGTTCCAAGGTCCCTAACAACATTCTCATTTTGCAGTTGAGTATTGTGTATGTTATATTCTGGGGGAGGGGTAGCCTACCAAATGTGACAATATTTCACTTTTTGACATGTAATGTAAGCATATTTTTGTATACCCAGTATCCTTGCTGAATTCTGGTTTGAGCTTCCAAAGGGGGCTTGACAGTGTCTTCCAGTTTATAGTCTTTTGTAAACATTGTTAATCAGTTTTGGTTCATGGTCAGAAGATCAGAAAAGTAAATGAACGAGAGGTCCCAGCACTGAGCACTGTGAGTCACTATGAGTCACTATTGGTCACCTTCATATACTCTGAGGCACCTACTACCAACACTGTGTGGGTTCTGTCCTTTAATTTGCTGTCCATCTTGCCACATGGTTTTATTTGTAATGCATTAAGCTTACTAGCTATACTTGCATGAGGAATGCTGTCAAAATACTTTGGCTAGGTCAATATATGCGATATGGACAGAATGGCCACTGTCAACAACTTGTATTACTCTTTCAAAGAAGATGATCAGATTCATTAAACATGATCTAGCCTTGACAAAGCCCACTTCTGTGGGAACAGCCTGATGACATTTTCAATGTTTATATTTAGCAGGTCCGTTATAATGTGTTCTGTGGCTCTACAAATAAGACTTGTCAGGCTGATGGATCTATCATTTTTGGGGTCAGTGGTGGGGCCACCATTGTGGAGTGGTATCATTTCTGCTGTATGCCAATGTCAGGAATAAAACCAGTAGTTAAACTCATGTTGACTAGCTTAAGGAGTCAAGTCTGTCAGGGCTTATTCTAAATATACCATGAGGTTCTATGGAGGCCGAATTTTTAGACTTGTTGAACACCTTCAGTACTTGTTCTTTAGTGATGATGGGTGCCAGAGATCTTTGGGACAAGTGGGCTTTGGATAGTAGTCCGTGCCATAAAACTTGCACTGAATTTGCTTGCTAGTATGTTGGCAATGTCTTCTGAGTCAGAGTAGGTGGGGCTGTTATGAAAAAGTTCAGAGCAATGTTGGATGCTATTTCTTAGTTTCCTAATGTAACTAAAAAGTAATTTGTAATTGTCCTTGGGCTTCAGGTGCTAAGCAAAGTTAATGGGTTACCTTAGTATATTGATCATTGACTGTAATGCTCCTTTTGGTATGCACCTGTCCAAACACTTGTCACAACTGTAATGCTTTCTCACTAAAAATATCAAGGGGCCAAATCATAAAAAAACTATAGAAACAATCTCAAAATTCGTGTCCTTCATTTGGGCTACTAAGAGGCAACTATTGCCTTACATATAGAGCCTCAATAGACCTTATCCTAGTCCAGTGGTAGAGTAAACACTCAGCCAAGGGTCCTCAGTCACTTTTGCAACATAAACAGGACATGTTGGAGAGATAGGTATGCACCACACCACTTCTGTGAAGCTATCTACCCCACCACATTAAGCAAAGTATTTTTCTTACAGTTTCCCATATAGTTGTTCAAATAATGTTTAAATAGAGTAAGTTCATCCCTGATATAGCACCCATGTCCCATATGGAAAGGGAACAAGTACATGCCCCAAAATATCCTTGTTCTGCTTGCCTCTGGGTTAATCATACATAAAATTTAAAGGGCAAAAAACTACCATGGGAATACAAGGCTAGGCTTCTTAAGATCCTCATAGGTCAGTAGTCTAGTAGGTAACTACGATCTTAATACTATTTTCAAGTTTTTAGTCTGTTTCTGATGTTATCATTGATTTGAGGGTCTTTTTATCTGCTGTATACTTTAGGGAGATTTTTTGTTTGTTTTGTTTTATTGCAGAGTTTGTGTTGAACCATAAGGAAGGATTGATGTAATGTGATCCTATCTCTCCTACATTCTGTACTGATGGGTTCGGAGCAGATCCTCGGCTCCGACTAGGCACGCTATACTATAGAACGAAGTCTCTTATTGGCTGAGCTATCCCACATCCCAGGATGCACCACCACTGCTTCCCCAGATCTCGTTTGCCGCTTTTACAGCAAAGACGTGGTCTCTGACTTGGCTGAGCTAAGTGCTTTTTCTTAAGAAATTTCTGTCAGAAATTTTCTCTTATCTACCCAAAAGCTGTTTTAACAGCTATTCGTTGTTGTGTGACTGAGATTTGACCTTTTTTTGTGGTAAATTGTCTTAGTTTGAGGGAAAGGATCCCATTTAAATTAGAGGGGCCCTGTCCTCAGTTTACGTACTTCTGTTATTATTTTAAAGAATTTTTTCTGTGGTAGTGATTTGTGTGTCAACATGTCGAAAGAGCACAGACCTTCAGGATTCAAAAAATGCTCTAAATGCAGTTACAAAATGTCCATCACGGACGATCACTCTTTGTGCGTTTATTGTTTAGGCCCTAAGCATCTTCAAGAGTCATGCAGCGTTTGTCACGCTTTTTCCTCCCGTGTCCTCCAAGAGAGGAAAAATAAATTTGATTTTAAAAGGGCTTATCACCCCTTCCTTTGAGGAGGCTTTATCTTCTTCCTCTTCACCTTCAAAGAAAAAGAAATCGTCGGCTCCGACCAGCCCGTCGGAACCGGCTACAAAGAAATCTCGCCAGGCTTCTCCGTCGGCTCCACGGACTTCAGAGCCGTGGGCTGAATGGTCTGGCTCGATGCCTCCAGCCTCGACTCCTCTGGCTTTGGAGTCGAAGGCTAGAGCTTCGAGAGGCGGGTCACCTTCATCGGCTCCACTGTCTTCGGAGCCATTGAGAGTTGCCCGCTCAGACTCTTCCCCTTCGGTGCCGAAGTCCACTTCGGCTCCGAGGGAAATTGCAATGGTTGTGGAGTCTCCCTCGGCACCGATATTTATCGAGACTATTCGGAGCCGGTCCCCCAGTCCTTCGGAACCGGCGGAGAAGTCGACTCGAGCTAGTTCGATCTCTTCTCGGTCTTCGAGAATGTCGGATTTGGACATAGACAGGGTACTTCAAAGGCTGTTTCAGTCTCCGGTCTTTTAAAAGTTGGTTTCGGCTCCAGCCCAGTCGGCTCCGGAGCCGGTTGCCCACCCTGTTGTCTTGGTTCCTCCTCCAACAGCCTCGGCGCCATTGGAGTCGGTGCTGGTGGAGCCGGTGGAGGTTTTCGGGTTGGTTCCGACCCTTACTCCAACCCCGCCCTTCGGGTCGGAGTTCGGTACATGGACCTCCTCTGTCGGCCCCGGGGGTGATGCTTCGGGACCAATGTTTTCGGTTCCGAGCCTCCCTCTCGGTGCGTCGGCTGCGGGAGTGCCGTCTACTGTTGTGGCCTTGGGGGTTGGACCTTCCCAGGACTCTGGGGGTCCTGCCTTCAGGGCCATGAGGAGTGCTTTGGCAAAATCTTCTTTGGCCACCTCCACCGTCTCACCGTCACCTTCCCTTGGCATGGAGACTGGTTCCTTTGTAGTCCCCCTGTCTCAAGACAGTGGAGCCCTGGGGCCTGAGGCCACCCCCATCGGGGGTTCCTTCCTTCCTGAAGGTCCCTCCGAAGCATCTTCGGAGGAACCTCCAAGGAAGAGACAGTGCAAGAGGAAGCACGTCGACTCCCCTGACGAGTCTCTCACCTCGGACACCGACTCCCCTGACGAGTCTCTCACCTCGGACACCGACCTCGATGATGCGGAGGGGTCCCCCAAGTCGTGGTCGGATGATGTCTCCTTTGCGGACATTTTGGAGATCCTGAAGCAACGAGGCAACTGGCGGTCCAAACCCCCTTCCGCTGAGGAGTCGGTATTCCTCAAGGCCTTCGGGGCTCAGCCCTCTGCCTCCTGGGTGTCTCCGCCCTTCGATGAGCTCTTGGATTTGATCTCTCGAAGGGCTTGGGAACACCCGGATTCTGTGGAACCGGTGCCAGCTCGCCCCAATAAATTTCTCTCAGCACCCCCTGAAAAGGATTTTTTCTCCAAAGTTGTGGCTGTAGATGCCCTGGTGGTGGCATCTGCTACCCAACAAGATGTGGCAGAGGCTTCAACGTCCGTTCATCCTCCTAATAAAGAGTCTAGGAGCATGGATCGGTACGGGAAGCGCACCCTTACTTCAGCAGCCTTTACTTTAAGGTCTCTGAATTATTTGACGCACTTCACCAGACTTCAGAGGGATCTGGTCAAGGAACTTTCAGATACCCTCTCTGGTAACTTACCTGAGCAGTTGGCCCAGACGGTTAACTCTCAGCTGGCTACCCTATCATCGTTATCAAACTCGTCCATGAGGCTCATTTCATATGCAGCCGAGGGGGCGAGCAGAGCAGCGGGAACAGGCGTTGCTCTACGGAGACAAGCCTGGCTCCGCATGTGTCATTTTGCGGAGGCCTTTAAGTCTTCCTTTGCCAACGCTCCCGTTGATGGGTCCTCTCTGTTTGGACCCAAGGTAAAGGACACCTTGACTCACTGTGAACAAGAGGGTAAGACTTTAACTGCCGCAGGGGCACGGTTTTCTACTACCTTCAGGCCTTATCCCAAGGCTAGAAGAGGGGGGAAAATGTGGTTCCGTAAATCTCAAAAGCCTTACTCTTCGCAGCAGAGCGATCCCCCTTCTAGCGGCAGAGGAGGGGGAAATTTTTCACGAAGACGCTGTCCCAGAGGCGGCGGAGGCCCCAGCAACACTGGAGACCGCGAGTCCTTTCGTGGCTCCTCAACCTTCCAGCATCCCTGAAGGAGTGCCCGACTGTGCAGCTCCGGAGCCAGTCGGGGGTCGTTTTTCGAAGCACCTAAAGGCCTGGGAGAGTATCACTCAGGACCGATGGGTGCTCCGAATCATCGCCGGAGGTTATACCATCTCCTTTTCTCAACTCCCACCTCCATCCCAGAAAATCCCGGACCCACCACCCAGTCAACGGGATCTTGCAGCCAACGAAATATCAAAGCTGCTTCAAAAAGGAGCCATCCAACCTGTCCCCGCAGGCCAGACCAGATTAGGGACTTACTCAAGATTCTTTTTGGTGCCAAAAAAGACCGGGGACTTGAGGCCCATTTTGGATCTCAGCAAACTAAATCGTTCAGTGAAAAAGTCCAAGTTCCGGATGGTCACCTTACAATCCATTCTCCCGCTGCTGGAGAAAGGTGTTTGGATGTGCTCCATAGATCTCAAGGACGCCTATTATCACATCCTGATAGATCAGGAGTCCAGGAGACACTTGCGCTTCAGCCTGGGAGACAGTCATTTCCAGTTCCTTGCACTGCCCTTTGTTCTCACCACAGCCCCCAGGGTGTTCACCAAATGTTTGGCGGTGGTGACTGCTCACCTGAGAAGTCTAGGATTCTAGGTGTTTCCATACCTAGATGACTGGCTCCTAACTGCCACCTCCAGGCGTCTACTCTTGCAGAACCTAGCAGCCACTATATCTCTAGGCAACTCCCTAGGAATCACCTTCAATTGGACAAAGTCCATGTTGCTGCCATCTCAGCGCATTCGGTTTATCGGAGCAGAGATAGACTCAAAGCAAATGCGAGTCTATCTTCCTGCAGAGAGGATAGAAACACTACAGTCTCAAGTTCGAGCTTTGCTCCTCACATGTCGAGCCCCAGCGAGGATGGTCCTACAACTGTTAGGGTCCATGTCGGCCACAGTTCTCCTAGTCCCCTTAGCAAGGTTACATATGAGGATTCTCCAGTGACTCCTGTCAGTCCAGTGGTCTTATCAGGATCTCCCACTCAGTCACCACATTCTGATCACAGAGACGTGCAACAGGACCTTCTTTGGTGGCTTCTTTCCTCCAACTTGGATCAGGGGCGACCCTTCGTTCCACCACCCCCAGTGGCCACACTGACTATGGACGCCTTCCAGACGGGGTGGGGGGGGACATTACCTGGGCAGGTCAGTCCAAGGCCAGTGGCACTCCGACGAGAGTTTCCTCCACATCAACATACTGGAAATGAGGGCGGTGCTTCTATCGCTGCAAGCACTACACAGTTACCTCCCCCAGGACACGATTGCCATCCAGTCTGACAACATGTCGGTAGTCTGCTACCTGAACAAGCCAGGAGGGACCAGATCCTACCCTCTTTGCAGAGAGGCCATGAAGGTATGGGATTGGGCGATTGCAACCAAATGTTTTCTGGTAGCAACACACATTCCAGGGAAATCAAATGTGATAGCCGACAAGCTGAGCAGAACTATTCTCTCCCCTCACGAGTGGTCTCTGAACGACAGAGTAGCAACTCAGATTTTCAGGAGATGGGGAACTCCTTGCTGCGACCTTTTTGCAACCCCCCCTCAACACGAAATGCCAACAGTTCTTCTCTCTCATCCCAGTTCCAGGGGAGATTCCCAAGGACACCCTAGTCCAAGCTTGGCCCACCGGTCTGCTATACGCCTTTCCTCCGGTTCCCCTTCTTCCCAAGGTGATCCAGAAGGCGATTTGCTTGGAGAGCAAAATGATCCTAGTTGCCCCATACTGACCTAGTCAAGTCTGGTTTCCCTTTCTTCGCAAATATGCGCTGGACGGTCCATGGTTCCTGGACCATGTTCCGGATCTCTTGACCCATCAGTCGGGACAGCTACATCAGTCCCTCCACTCGTTGAAGTTAACAGCTTGGCTCCTCCTCTTCCGACCATAGTCAGGAACCATGCTTTGGACCCGGAAGTCATACATATCTTATCCTCGGCCCACAAGACTTCTACTAAGAAAATGTATAACAGCAAATGGAAGAGATTTGCTATTTGGGCCCAACTCCGGGGCTTAGACCCCATGACAGCCCCGGTGTCAGAGGTTCTGAAGTTTTTAGCTTCTCTGTTCAACCAAGGTTGTTCATTCTCTACCATCAAAGTTCAATTGGCGGCTATTTCCAATTTTCATGAGAGCATAGAACCACCTTTTATGAGCAACAAGTTGTGTAAAGCCTTCATGAAAGATGCTGGGCTGCTACGGCCCCCGATATCTCATCCCGCTCCACCGTGGGACCTTAATGTGATGTTAGGTGCTTTAACCTCTTCCCCCTTTGAACTGGCAGCAACTTGTGACTTAAAATTTCTTTCTTGGAAGACTGCTTTATTAGTTGCAATTACATCAGCCAGGCGAGTTTCAGAACTTCAAGCCCTATGTATCAAACCACCATATCTGGTTTTCCACAAGGATAGAGTATCCCTCAGACCGAACCCATCCTTTGTTCCTAAGGTTTGTTCTACTTTTTGTCTGCAGCAATCACTGGAACTTCCAGTTTTCTTCCCGAAGTATTCAAACAGAGCGGAGTATATCTTTCACACCTTAGATGTCCACAGACAATTACGCTTCTATTTGGATAGGACACACCAAACACAAAAAGCAGATCAATTGTTTGTGTCCTTTTCGGATAATAAATTGGGCAAAGCCGTCACGAAAGTCACTATTTCCAAGTGGATCAGAGACTGTCTCAGTCATACTTACTTAATTTCTAACAAAGAGCTTATAGCTACAGTGAAAGCTCATTCTACCAGGCTATGGCTACTTTGGCAGCCTTTCATTCCAAGCTTGCTATTAGTGACATTTGTGCGGCGGCTACGTGGTCTTCTCACACCTTTATTTCTCATTACAAATTGGACATGGCATCTCGGGGGCGAGCTTCCTTCGGTTCCACAGTTCTTAGGAGTGTTTTCCAGTGAGCCACCCAGGAATCAGGTGCTAGGGACGCTGTCCCATCAGTACAGAATGTAGGCGAGATAGGATCACATTACATCTTTTAGTTATGTACTTACCATAACTTCAGATGTATGGGATCCATCTCGCCTACATTCCTAATAACCCACCCTCCTTCCCCCTGCCTTGGAGATCAGAAGAGACCGGACAGTCCAAGTTCAGTTGTTTCCTCTCTTGAAACACCTGGCAATATTATATCAACAGTCTATGTGTGTGTGTGCATGTGTGCGGACAAACAAGATCTGGGGAAGCAGTGGTGGTGCATCCTGGGATGTGGGATAGCTCAGCCAATAAGAGACTTTGTTCTATAGTATAGCGTGCCGAGTCGGAGCCGAGGATCGGCTCCGAACCCATCAGTACAGAATGTAGGCGAGATGGATCCCATACATCTGAAGTTATGGTAAGTACATAACTAAAAGTTATTAAATGTCCCATTATATTTCGATCTGGTTGGGACTGCCAGTCCTTATACATTCATCTAAGGGAGCATAGAACTCCTTGGTGAAGCTACCTGTTGTGACAATGTCTGGTGTGATGCTACTATAAGTGATTTTTAAAACTTTGTTATAGAATTTGATGAGATATTTGAATTCTGAGATACTGGAATCAGCAAGTTTAGAGATTTTGAAAATGACTATCACTAGTTTATGAGCCAACTTAATTAGGGAAGGAGATGCCAGAGGAAGAGTACATGAAGAAGATATATTCATAAGGATCAGGTCAAGGATATTTTGCTCTCTAGTGGGTTTAACAGTCTGGTCCAGGGAGTTTTTGTTTATTAAATCTAAAAACTTTTGGGCATTTCCTACATTTGAGTTATGGGTGCTTCAGTTTATTGATGGGTAATAGTCTCCCAAAATAATGGAGCTTTTGTTTATAGAAAGATCATAAAGTACATTTAGGAGCCTTGCATGATTGCTAGAAGACATAAAGGGTGTACTGTAGTAGGCTCTAAACTAATTGTTCATCTTGTTTAGTGTGATTTGATTCTGTATGTCTCTGGGAATCTGTCTGGAGTCGATTTGGTGTCTTAACAGATATGAAAACACCACCACTGTTGCCATTGGGTCCAAATAAATGGTAAGCACAAGGTATGGAGAGAGTGCTTTCTGAGCATTTAAACCAAGTTTCAGTAATTACATAGTTATGGATGATATTTTAGATGCAGGAGAGCCTCATGGTCAGGCATTTTGTTCTTGAGACCTCTGACATGAGCAGTGCCACCTTAATGTGATTGTATTTTGACTTTCGTATGTTACTTATAATGGGATGTCCATTATCTGTGCTAAAATAGTATATACTCAGCAAAGGCTTTAGTTGGTATGCGGAAATCTTGGAATGAGAGATGTAGGACCTCCTTAACAAAGCAAGCAAGACTGAGCATTTTGTCTCATGCTGACACATACTGAATCCCCCGTGAATCACACCAACTATTTAGCCAAGCTTTGAACCTAGGCATCATTAAGAAGGAAGAAGGCATCATTAAGAAGGAAGAATTCTCTCAACACCAGAGTCTCACTTGCATTGTGAAATGCAAGAAGAGTTCTGACATGTCTCTCACCATATCCTACAGGATTTTCTGTGCCACTTATTCACCCCCATATGGACTACCATTTTGTAGTTATATTTGTCAGGTGAAGGCTTTGGGGGCTCTTGAGATATCAGGAAATTTATTTTTTTATTTTTATTTATTTTACATTTGTTAACCGGGCTATTCTAACTGGAGATATTTCCATTTTCAGTAGAGGCCCGGGGAGAAAAGCTCCACATGAAGAAAAGGCAATTTATAATACAAAAATAGTAAATAATAGAGTAATGGTTCAGTATAAAAATTTTACATGGAAATATTATAAAATACATAACCTATGGAGAAACAAAGGTTTATAAAAACATTTAGAAGGTGAAAAGAGGAAAGGAAAAAGAAAGACATTCATAGTAGATATGCAAGACAGGGCAGTAGAAAGGAAGGAAGGAAGGTAAAGATAGATTAATATGCATACAGCATAAATAGAGGAAGTAGTAGAAAAGAGAAAAAATCCTGGCATCTGAAAACAATTCACCATCACCCTGTTTTTGCCTGCTTAGTGAGAAGAGATTCAGTGCAACTGCTTGAGTCACTGGTTTCTAAAATATTTGTATGTGTGGAGTGGTCTGATGTACTGGATTTGAGATGATTTAAATTTTGGTGACTCTTTATTGAAAGTGTGACAGAAGGTGAGTTGGTGATGGATTTTCACTGAGACCTAGACTTCATGGATCTAGAAGATTTTTTAGCATGGTTTTTTTACAGTTTCAATGCAAGACATTTTAGTGTGGGTTGGTGTACAGTGTTGTGGAAAGTGTTGCTCACAGACTGTTTTGCTATGAGAGTGAGGCCTCCACGTTAGTTAAATTCTTGCATATCACACAAACAGGAAGTGTTCTAAGTAAAAGTTCATTGACCGAGTATCAGGCAGTTGCTACACTGCCTAAAGATAGCAAGTGCCATTTCAGTCCAGAGATTTGGAGAATTTAATTAACTATTACTCATACTTACTAATGAAGTAAATGGTGCAATTTAAGTTTGTTGCTAGAGATATACTGCCCTGACTATCAAGAATAAATGAAGACGTTTAACTTAAGGTGGCACTGTGTCAATGGATAGTGCATTGTCATTGAACAATTGTATAGTATAGTATAGTATAGGTTACAAAAAGCAGTTATGGAAAGCTTGGGCAACATGGAGCTGCTGTAACCTGCTTTGAACACTGTGCAATGCAAGACTTGTTAAGCAAATGTGAGTAGCTGTCTGTGCTTCTAGGTACTACTAGTTACAGTATGAACTGGATTTCAGAGAGGTAGATGGTATACAGAAAGGTATGGATCAATTTATCAAAATGCTAAAAAGTCTTATTTGTTGCAAAAACAGAGCAAGAAAAAAATCTCAGTAGGGAACACCAGCCATTAACAGTTCACTTGAATTTGGCCTTAGTAAAACAACACCCAAAAGTAGTCCGGATTTCCTCTTCTGACATTCATTGAACTAAATTTAAAATAAAAGTCACTCATTTAGCAATAAATGCAGTGTAGGCTGTATTAGTGCACTTGGTATTTTTTAAGCACCTTTATTGAACTATCACTTGTTTATTTTTGTTTTCTGTGTCACATCTTCACAGTTAGAAGCATTATATATTCTGTAAGATATAATCACTCCAACGTTACATAAGTCGGTTAATTCCTACCTTCCCTTAAACCTCATTCCTCCACCAAAACATTTTTCTGCGTGTATGTTCTCACAACTTCGATTTTTCTATGTAATTTGCTCCTACCCTTTTCTAAAAATCCTACTTTGAGTTCTTTTATCTCTGTTACAATATTCACTCCTTGAAATAAGGTTAGTTTAGATTTTGATTTCCATTTTGTAGTAATTGCTTTTTTGACAGCAGCAGAAATGAGCTTAACAAGGCCTTACTGTCTAGGCAATTTAGATCCTGTATCCCAGCTCAAAAAATAATTTACTTAGTTACATCCATTTGCTCAGCCAGTATTTCTGACAGAGTGCTCTGTAGGGAATTTTTAAAGTCTGCCAACTCATTATGCTCTCAAAACATATGTTCCCAGTTGCTTCTTTCTTCCCCATCACAACTCCAACAATTGCCATCTACCTGAAGATAAATACTTTGGAGTCTGCATGTTCATAGGCTCATGGATGTGTACTAGGCTAATGGCCCTGAAGCCTTTACAAGCCTTGCCCATAGGATTACCCTGGCATCGTGCCACTCAACCTTATTTCCCAGTGCCTCTGTCGAGTAGAGCCACTGGATTGATTCCCAGGGTGACTTTTCTATTTCCCATCCACTCATCAAAATTTCTCTTGTAGAGGGCCAGTGAGGTGCTCTGTTTGACATGCATGGGACGTCTCTGGGTTATGAACCTGTCCCTCCAGCTTGTTTTGTTGATTGTGATAATGAGGTTGAAGTCTCTGGAGCATGTGGTGCGGAGGGGTTGGGATTTCTTTAGATGTATCATTTCTAACAGAGCTGGGTCAGACATGGCTTTGTAAGTCAAGCAGAGATCACCTCTAAGGAGGTGATATGAGACCGAGAATAGTTGGAGTTTGTTTAATCTGTCCATATAGGACAAGTGTTTAAGGTCTAGGATCCTCTTTGTGAGGTACTTTTGCGGCCTCTCCAATTGTTGCAGGTGTCTAGTGAGGTACATGCCAAATGGGGCATTGTACTCTATGACTGGCATAATGAGAGAAGATTAGAGGGAGACAGTGACCTCTTTCTTCCTGGATCTAAAACCCTTAGTAATGAGATGTGCCTCATAGAAGGACTTTCTGATCATAGTTGCAATGCGGTGGTCAAAAGAGAGGTTGCTGTCAGCCTGTGTTCTCAGATCTCTTATAACGCCTTCTGTGTTCAGTGGACTACCATCGATGTGGTAATTCATGGGAACCGTGTTTTTCCGAAAGGGGATGATGCCATATGTTTTGGCATTGCGCTTAAGGCCATGGTTCTGACACCAGTTGTTGGTCTCAGTGAGGCCTTTCTGTAGGATGTCAACATCACTTGGGGAGTTAATAATAGCTCCCAACTTGCAATTGTCTGTGAACTTTGTCAGTCGGAGTCCCTTCGTGTTGGCCTGGACTTCAGAGAAGTAGATACAAAACAGGAGAGGACCCAGGGCCGAACCCTGTGAGACTCCACTCGTGACTGGTCAGTAGTCTGACTTGGAGTCAGCTACTTTCACACTGTGGGTTCTTTCTATGAGCCGGTTTGCAACCCACCTAATGATATAGGGGTTGATGCCTAGCTTAGTGAGTTTTTGTATGATTCCGGAGTGGGGAATGGTATCAAAGGCTTTGGCCAGATCAAGGTAGGCTGTATGAACCACCTTGCCTTCATCCACAGCTCTGGTGATTGACTCAAAGAAGTCGACCAGGTTGAGCAGGCATGATCTACCCTTCACAAAACCAAACTGTGTGGGATCCAGAGTTTGGAGATTCCCTATATCCTTGTTTATTAGGTCCATGATGATGCATTCCATAGCTTTGCATATCAAACCTATGCAAATACTTGCAAGGAAAAATCCTAAATCTTGTCGACTTTGTTGAATAATTGGGAGCCATACACATGTCCTCCCATTGTTTCTTTGTGAATTGCTTATCTAGTCTTTTCCCAATCTTTTTAAACTTCAGATGATTGATTCATATAGTTATAGTGCAATATTTATATGCATACTACTTATCCATTTTTTAACAACAGCTTCTGTTTCAGATTCAACTAAAGTCTCTACCAGTGCAGGTCTTTCACTCAGGATTACCCTATCCCCTTTGCTGTGATATCAATCCTTGATAGGGAAGGCAGTCTCTAGCCTGCAGCCCAAATGTATTCTTGGCCTCTACCCATCTTGTTGCCTTTCCCTTTCTAATTATTTGTTCACAATATCTTGGTTCCTTTCCCAGTTTTCTCCAGTAAATTCCAACCCACTGTCTCCTATTCTCTGTACCCCTAATTGCAGTCATCCCTATTGGCAGAATCTCCTTTGTGCATTCCTGTGTTGTCTTAGTTCTTTGAATACTCTCTGCTACTTTATAAATATAATATTCTGTATGACTTTTACTCTTTAAGCATCTGCATCCAAAATCCCCCTGTCCTTATTTCTTAAATTCCCCCTTGCTTCATCATTGTCCCTTTCCACTTTGAGTTGTAGCTTTTTGCTTGTGTTATGTATAAGAACCTTAACTGTGTAGCTCTAAAATATCCCTTCAAATCAGGTAATCTTAACCTTGTTCTGTTGGCAGGATCATCTTATCTGACTTGACTCTTGCCCGCTCCTCCTCCCTGATAAGATCCTTTGTCTCTAAATTAATTACTATTCACAACAACTCATCTGTTTGAAAAAAATATGCCTGACCCAGAGACTATAAACATATTTACTGCTTGTATCTTGCTACCCATATCCAAAGGCAACAACTTCCAGTTTCTCAGTTTTGTATTAACCTTTTGTTTAGTCCTTTCTCACATATCCTTAGTTGGCATAACAAAATTCTTTTTAATCCATGCTCCTAAATACTTTTAAATACTTCATTTTATCATGTCCCCATAAATATGGGTATTGCTGAACCAATTCATGTGTTGGTACATAGTTTACAACTATACCCTTTGTTTTATCTTTATTAATTTTATATCGTGAAAAAAACTGAAACTCTCAGAATGTTCCACATCACTGATATGTCCTTTTCTGGTTTTATCAGGTACAAAATAATATTGTTTACAGATATATTACCATATCAATTATAGCCATGAAATTCTGAGTTCCTTATTTTCTTTGCCTATGGTTCTAAATATAATACAAATAACAAAGGGGAAAGATGACACCTCTGCCTAGTTCCACTATTCACACATCACTTATCAGAGAGGAACCCTCACACCTTTATTTTTGCTTCTTGTATCTCATATATCCTCCTAATTAACCTGATTATTGTATCAGGCACCACAAATGCTTCAATTGCCCTACTCATAAAACACAAGCTTGCTTCGTTGAATGCTTTCAACAACAGTGATTGTGTTACATTCTGCTTCCCTTTGGATAATCCTTGTTCTATTAATGTTGTCAAATGCTCGTCTCCCCTAGCCACAGTAGACATGAACACTAATGGTTTAAAATTGAAATAGGCCTATATGAAGCTGGATCTGATGGACCTTTAACATCTTTAAGTATTACAGCCACCAAAACTTTTTTTTCCAAGGTGCTTCCCCTCATTTTATAATACTGTTAAGCAGAACCGTCCAAATCAATATCTGTTTCTTCCCTCCTAGCTTCCAAACGTCCACTAGAATACCATCTATTCCTGTAGATTTGCTTGCAGATTAGTTATACATCACCATTTTATCTTATCTCTTCCTAAATATTTCCATTTATGCTTTTTCTTGATTTCCACATTTCTCTGCTTTATACAAATGTTCATAAAATTTCTGAAATATCTCTGATACCACTACAGGATCTCTGGTTATTTTATTTGTTATAGGCTCCTTAACTTTCTACTTTGTTTCCCCAAGTCATTGTGCTAAAAGGTTTTGTGCTCTGGAGTTATTATCAAAAAACAATTGCTTATCAGCAATCTTTCTAACCTCGTGCACATTATCCAGGTACTCCATTATTTTCTGTTTAGCACTCTGCAGTTGCACCTGTTCTAGTTCTGTGAGATTCCCCTTATTTCTCAACTCTTCTCCTTCCACCTCACAAATGTAGTTAGCTATAGGGTAGATTGTCATAGCTAAGATTACCGTAGCAGTGCTCAGTATGATGAACATAGTACAGTTGCTTAAGCTGAACTTCCCGTAACAGTGCATGTTCAAATGATCACTGTTGAAGTAGCTGCTCCCTCCTTCCCTCTTGCCTTCCTTGTTTTTTTTTTTTTTTGTGTTTGTGTGTGTCTTTTTTTTTTTTTTTTTTTTTTAATGCTACGGTGTGGTCATTTATTATTTTTTTTTTTTGTTCTTAGCATAGTTCTTTCAAGGCTCAGCTTCCTTCTTTCTTCTGGCAGGAAAGCTCTGAATGGCTTTGCATCCAGACTTGTATTTTAGTCAGCTCAGCTTGAGCTGCTTGACAGTCTGGGTGCATGGAAGGTGCCCTGAAGCTTTGGAAGCTGGCTGGCCATTATATGCTTGGGAGGATATAACTCGTATAGCTAAGGCTGCTGCAGGAATTATCATTCAAACACTTACTGTTATAGTACTTTCCATTTCCCATATTTTGGAAACTCTGTATTTCCAGTTTTCAGAAGAGGTCACCCAAACCAACATGACAACTCCCCACAAAGCAGCCCTGGCCTCAAAAACTAGGGCAGCTTAAACATTGTTCATCCTGAGGTAAACATAATCAGAAAACAATAATGCTATTTGACTGATTATAGTTACATATTGCTTTCCATTTACTAATTGATGAAGATCCCCTTGGAAGGCTTCAAGCTCATGTTATGCCTCCATGCTGCTTCTTTGATGACTGGTAGATTGGTTGCATGACTGATGTCTGAGATGTGGGCAACTGAGGTGCAGACAGATTGTAGCTTGTGATTAGGATGTTTGTGACTACGAATTCATGAGTTGTGGGGCCTAGAATACTCTGTGTGGTTCTAAGGATATTTTGCAGTTTTGAGTTTTGGGGACATAGAGGAGAGCTTTGTGAGTATGTGAGGGATGTTGTGGAAAATGGGCTTGTTTGAAGTGTTTGAACATCAGGCTGCTCTATTATTTTTAATAAATATTATGGTTAGTTTACATGATTGTTGTCAGTCTTCCTATTGGTGGAAGAGTGCTGCATTTTATTGGACTGGATTTTTGGTTATGCAGAGGTGGTGCTGCTTTCTTTGGTGATTTTGTATGAGATATTTTGGAGAATGAGCTAATGGCTGGTTGTAGTACTTATTTGTGCAGATTATTAATTCAGGCAGGGACCATTCCGATATGGAATTTATGACACAGATGCATTGTGTTACTGCTGCGTGGTATTGCAACTGTAAGAACAACCATGGATGTGATACATTTATACTTGACAGACGAGAAAGAGAACTCCTAATTGGTGACTTTAAAGTTATCAAGAAAGAAAATGAGGTTATAAAGAGTAACTCTCCCTTTAGTAGTATAGGATGCAATTTGAAAAGGCATTGATTCAAAATGTTTATGCAATATGTATGTGCTAAATAGCTTGACAGATTTTTTTTCCTTTGATTGTAAGTGAAAACAAGAAAGTTGATGAGGAAGAATGTGTAAAGAGATTGGTATGAAAACATTTATTTCTTCGTAAATGATCATAGGACCACCTATGTTGAACTAACAAGTGTTGCATATGTATTTTTTATTTCGAACTTGGCATCCTCTACAAAAAGTTATATAATTCAGTTTCAACATCAGATTAGATACATATTAGAAAAGCATCTAATTTTATTACTTTTTATATCCTATCAAGTGTCAATGTTTTAATGTATGAATAAGTACATTATAGAAGGAAAAAGGAAAACTACATTGTCAGTCACTTATAATTAAATGCTAATGGATTAAATACTGGCAGGAAGAAACAGGAAATGTTTAACTTGTTAAAAAATATTTAAAATGTAGTATTACTGCAGGAGATGCAACCTTTACAGGGTGCTATTGCAAGACTTGTTTTCAGTGGATATATTGGTTAACCTGTCAATTAAATCCAAAAACTGTATTTTCATTCTATGGAAAAAACTGGAATAATGCTCAGAATTACAGTTTCATATAATGATATAAAAATAAATTTTTGTGTGATAATTATATAATATCAGAATCAATTATTTACTTCAGCAAATATGCATTGGACACCTAGTCTTGGTACAGAATTTGCTAAACATTATTTAAATAATGTATTTACTAATAAGAAGGGCTACTTGAATTGAGAGGAGATTTCAAATGTTTTCTGTAAAGATCATGTAGAAGTGCTGACAAGAAGCCTGGATTATCTGCCTGGGACGACATTGAAAAACTGGAGAGATCATTTCAACATAAAATAATTAATTAGAGATCTGAATTCCTTAAACATAGTCCTAAAGGAAATGATTACAGAGCCAGATTCCATAATTTCCCACATTATTCATATATTTTTGAACACAAAACATTAGATTTGACATGTATTTCAAATGAACTTAGTTCCATAAATGAGTTCTTTTAAGAATATAGCTTTGTTCCTTATTAGATTATAATGCTGTGAACGTGATGTTAAGTCAGCTATAATATATTAGCTGTAATTAGTAGAATATCCTTATATGTTATAAACTTATATGAGTTTAAATAATGGTTTAAGTCCGAGCTGGAACAGTGGTATTGGTGAGGTTAGTGCATTCTAGAATATATTAAAACTGTACACGTATGGTAAAATTTACATTGTAGAAAGATAGAGTTAAGGTATGGGATAGTCCATTCAAATTCAGCAGCATCTAGACGGATGTAAATAAGTTCAAAAAGTAGACTGTATATTTATCGATATGGGTAATGCTTTGAAGAATAAATATAGTGGCAAATTTTAAATCAAAATGTGTCATAACATTAGAAAAAATTGCTTTCATCCAGCTCCTCAACATTTAAAAAATACACAGACTAACCAGTAGATCAAAATTAATGTCATTTACTAATAGAATAAAGGACATCCAAGATCCCCAAAATAATAAAATAGCTACAGGTAAAATAGACTTTTTACATATCTTTAGCACTTAATATACTTTTGTAATTATTACTTTTTTATAATATGTGATGAAACTAAAACAGAGGCCTGTATTAATATTTTAACAAATAGAATGTGCAATTTTGGCATTAAAACCTGTAATGTTATAAAAGGTAGCAAACCAGATTTAATAAAATTTAATAAAACACTTCTGGGAATGATTGAATCATACTGAAATTGTACAAGTTGGTTCTAAAAACAATATGCAAAATATAAAGTTATTTTTAAAGGCACAGTCTCGTAATATACTGCGGTGGTGGTGCTGCGGTAGCGTTGTCGCCTCACAGCAAGGCGTTGTCCTGTTCGATTCTCAGCTAGAGCGTCTTCTGTGTGGAGACATGCCTGAATGGACGTACCTTTGTTGAAGGTTGTGCGTCAGGGCCGGCAACTCGGCATGGAAAAATCTACTGCCAATCATTAGTGGACTGGAGTTCCGCTGTGACGACCCCTAACCAGGAAAAGCCAAAAGACACAACAACAATCTCGTAATATACTGGCAATGTACTCTAAACATGCCTTAACTATTTGAGCTAAAGATCCAGGCATATGTTCTTCGTAAAGGGCAATATCTCTGTTAAATGTAGATTACAAATTGTTTTGTCTGCTATAACAGAATTAAAACAGTCCTACCAGCATTTGAGGGTCAGGTGAGATTTATAGAGATGTGACGCCCCAAACAATGGCCCAGTAATCAAGGAGCTTCAATCCTCACCACTGGCAATGGGGGGGGGGGGTGCATGCACAGTGAGAGATTAACAAGTACATACACACAGTAAAGTGCAATTTCCTTTAAGAGCACACAGAGACCACAGTCAGTCTGGGGCTGGTTTCTTCCTCTTTCTCCAGATCCCCAGTAAGACTCCCCACTGGCACAGCTATACAGTTGAAATATCAGCTGAGTGTCCAAGCCAAGACCTCCAGCACCCTCTCCGTCCACCCAGTGCTTTGTGTCCCTGCCCAAATAACTGATACACACACCCTTTTAGATTTGATTTATATACAAACACACACACTCCTGGGAAAGGCTGGCACAGGTTTACTAGCTGTGCCCCCTTTTTGCCCAGACTATAAGGTAGTTATCACTGCCACCAGTCATCTATTTATCAGCTACTTTAAGGCCCTTAAAAAAGGGTGTCCAATCGTACTGTGTAATGTTATTATTAATCCAGATGATGTTTGACTAAGGGCCAGGCTATTAGGAGTGGCATGTACAGTGTCACCCAATAGATATGCAAGTACTGTAAGAGCTTAAATAGCTCTAAACAGACCAGCCACAATTGAGAGGTTTAAATATATTAATAATAAATAAAAGAACAACACAATACTAGATATATATTCGCAGTGATTTCAGAGTTCAAAATCACAGGAAATATTTAAAACAACATTGCAGGACAGTCTCAAATAAACACAGAAAAAATCTGAGCTATACTTCACTATATTCCTAACTGAATCTAAGAGAAACTACTGTACCCTAGATAACTTACAGCAAGGCAGCTTTAGAGGTGGTGAACAAATCTTTTAGCTGATGTTGTCAGGTCGAAGACCGATACAAAATGCCCTCTCTCTGAGACTTCTTAAATTAATATCAAATATTACTCTTGGGTTAGCTTGGGTGACATTTGTCACCTGACTTTAGTTCCCAAGCTAAACCCCCACTGTCAGAAACTACCAACGTTTTGGCATCACCCTGAGAAAAATACATAAATGAAGGCTTTTCTTCCGATGTTTGCAGATCCTTGAAGTCCTAAAACTAAATAAAACACTTTTCCCTCTCAAGCCTAGTAATGATATGTCTTTCAAGGCAACACAGAGTTGCCTAGTATAGATATCCTGTTGACTGAAACTGAAAGATAACATCTCTTGACTTTGGCGCAGCAATAAAGTACTTCAATCTCAACTATTCATAGGTAGGTACTAGGCTATCGGCCCGATAGCCTATGTAAGCCTAGCCAACAAGGTTCCCTGGCTTACGCCACCCAAGAAAGTTATTTTCCTGTGCCACTGTCGAGCAGAGACACAGAAGTGATCCCTGTGATGTATTTCCCATTTCCCATCCACTCATCAAGATTTTTCTTGAAGAGTGCTAATGAAGAACTTTGCTTGACATAGATGGGTAGCCTGTTCCAGAGTATGGGAAGTCTCTGGGACAGGAATCTATCCCTCCAGCATGTCCTGTTTATTGTGGTGACAAGGTTTAGGTCCCTAGAGCGTGTAGCTTGGAGGGATTGGGATTTCTTTAGGTGCAGCATGTCCAACAGCTCTGGGTTTGACATAGCTTTATATGTTAGGCAGAGATCACCTCTGAGTAGGCGATATGCTACGGAGTAAAGCTGGAGTTTTTTGAGACATTCAGTGTAGGGCAGCTGTTTGAGGCCAGTAATCCTCTTTGTGAGGTACTTCAGTGGCCTTTCCAGCTGCTGAGGATGTCTTGTGAGGTACATTCCAAAAGGGGCGTTGTACTCTATAATGGGTCTAATGAGTGTCGAGTAGAGGGGGAACAGTGACCTCTTTTTTTTTTTTCCCCTGGATGAGAACCCTTTTATGATGAGGTATGCCACGTAGAAGGACTTCCTGACTACTGTGGCGATGTGACTATCAAAGGACAGACTACTGTCCACCTGGGTCCCAAGGTCTCTTATCACACATTTGGTATTAAGTAGACTGCTGTATATATAGTAGATCATGGATACAGAGTTTTTACCAAAGGGGATGACAATGCACTTTTTGGCATTGAGCTTGAGGCCATGGCTCTGACACCAGGCATTTGTCTCAGTGAAGCCCTTCTGTAGGAGTTCCACATCATTTGGGGACTCTACTATGGCTCCTAGTTTGCAGTCATCTGCAAACTTAGCCAGAGGCCTTCTGTGTTAGCCTGTACTTCACAGAAGTAGATACCAAACAGGAGAGGTCCCAGGACTGAACCCTGTGGTACTCCACTTGTCACTGGTTTGAGGTCAGATTTGGAGTGTGCAATCTTTATAGTGTGGGTTCTGTCAGTGAGCCAGTTGGCAACCCATTTTGTGACATAGGGATTTATACCTAGTTTAGTGAGTTTAGCTATAATTCCAGGATGGGGGATGGTGTCGAAAGCCTTGGCAAGGTCAAGATAGGCTGTGTGAACCACCTTACCCTGATCTACGGCTTTGGTGACTGCCTCAAAGAAGTCGATCGGGTTCAGGAGGCATGATATGCCTTTTACAAACCCGAACTGGGTGGGATCCAGAGTTTGGAGGTTACCAATGTCCTTGTTTATGAGTACCATGATGATACATTCCGTGGCCTTACAGACCAGGCTCGTCAGGATAATAGGCCACTAGATCCCGGGATCAGTGGTAGCTCCCCCTTTGTGGAGTGGGATAACTGTTGCTGTATGCCATTCAGTGGGCAAAAAGCCTGATGTTAGGCTATGATTGAACATGGTGCTTAGGTGGGGAGCCAGTTCATTCTGAAGTTCATGTAAAATGCAGCCTGGGATGTTTGGTCCCATGGATGCTGTGTTTTTGGCTTTAGAGAGTGCAGCTTTTACCTGTGTAGTTGTGATTATAGGGACTCTGCATTCTTCCTGTATAGATATCGGCCCTTTAGGGGTGAAGGTGGGTAAAGTTAGCACTGAACCTATCTGCCAGGATGTTGGCAATATCAACTGGTTCTGTAATTTTCATGCAGTTGTGCTGTAACTCAGAGCAGATCTGGGTGTTGCCATTGAGATTCTTGACATAGCTATAGAATGCTTTGTGGTTGTCCTTAGAATCCGTGGCGATTTTGTTTTCATAGCTAGCTTTGGAGGATCTTATAAGGGATCTTAGCTTCTTACTGAGGCTGACCAGGGAGCTCCTCCACTCATGGGATTTTACTCTATTTTGCAACAATTTCTTCCTTCTGTTGTACATTTGTTTATGGCAGGGGACCACCAGATTGGCTTCCTTTTTTGGGGGATAGCGTCTTGGTTCTGTTTGGGATAGCACGATCCATGCACTCGTGTAAGTGCTTATAGAGTGCATTTGTGTAGGTTTCAGCAGTCGTAACTGTATTGTCCATCTGCATGGGTGTCGTGAAGTTACTGACACACACACCCTTTGAGATTTGATTTATATACAAACAGACATACTCCTGGGAAAGGTTGGCACAGGTTTACTAGCTATGCCCCCTTTTTCCCAGAATATAAGGTAGTTATCACTGCCAACAGCCAACTTTTATCAGCTACTTTAAGGCTCTTAACAAAGGGTGTCCAATCTTACTATGAATCCAAATGGTAGTTTGACCAATGGCCAGGCTATTAGGAGTGGCCTGTACAGTGTCACCAATAGATATGCAAGTACTGTTAGAGCTTAAATATTTCTAAACAGACCAGTCACAATTGAAGGGTTTAAATATATTTAATAATAAAAGAACAAGACAATACTCAATATGTATTCACAGTAACTTCAGAGTTTAGAATCACAGAAAATATTTAAAACAACATTGCAGGACAATCTCAAATAAATACAGAAAACATCTAAGCTATACCTCACTATATTCCTAACTGAATCGAAGAGAAATTACTTTACCTTAGTTAACTTACTTAGAGCAAGGCAAGTGCAGAGGCAGTGAATGAATCTTCTAGCTGATGTTGTTGTCAGGTCAAAGACAAATATAAAATGCTATCTCTCTCTGTCTCAGAGAGGTCTTAAATTAATATCCAATATTACTGCTGGGTTAGCTTGGATGACATCATTTTTTTGTCACATCTCCCTCTGGAAAATGCATAAATAAAGACTTTTCCTCAGATGTTTACAGTTCATGGAAGTCCTAAAAGAATAACACACTTTTGCCTCTCAAGCCTAGTAATAATCTCACTTTCAAGGCAACAGAGTCCCCTACTCTTGTTGAAACTGAAAGATAACCTGTCTTGTTTATGGCCCAGCAATAAAGTACTTCAATCTCAACTATTCTTGAGTTTTGCAAGTTAATCTTCTACGTTCCAGTAGGGTACACTGTGGATAAATCTTTAAAGGTCAGTTCTGTACAAACCCTGTTCAACACACATTTCTGCACCAGCAGTTTGATACCATTATATTAGAACTGTATGTTATGTGTGTAACACCAGTAATTGCATCATGCTGATATTCTCAAATGACATATAACTATTTTCAAAATTCTAGATAGCTGTGCTGGCAGTATTTCCTTTTGTGACAAGAGACACAGAGGATACCAGAAGAATATTGACATTATCTGGTGCCACAGTGTTGCAGTGAATAGCACTGTCACCTCACAGCAAGAGGTTCCATGATTTGAGTCTTATCTGCAGCACCTTTTGTGCAGAGTCTGCATGTCCTCCTGGTGTTTGCATGGGTTTCTTCTGGGTGCTCTGGTGTCCTTCCACATTCCAAAGACACGCAGTAGGTGGACTGGGCACTCTAAATTGGCCGTAGGTGTGACTGTGCGAGTGCATGGTGTGGAAGAACTACCATGGCAGTGCTAGCCATAATTATCACTGTTGAAGTGACACCCTGACCACATGTGTAAAAAAAAAAAAAAGAAAGAGGGGGGGGGCAGGGGTAAATGGTGGTGTGGATCGATATATGGATAAAAAATAAATATCTTGCAGTAATAAACCTGGAGTTTGAAAAAAAAGTTCACTATTTAAATTGGAAATATTTATTTGAATTATTGAAGAATTATGGTTTCCCAGAAGTATATATCAAATTAATAAAAAGTTCTGTATGGATTTGTGGCTTATGTGAAAATTGGAACATATTTAGACTAGTCACAGTTTAGAGGACATCCTTGTTTAGTTTCCTTTTTATCGCCACTATTGTTTTTGCAGTAGAACATGTCATAAATTCTAATAGACACAATAATTATATTAAAGGCTTGACACAGAGGATGAATTTTGAACCAAAAGTTCTGTTATTTACAGACAATATTTTATTAACTTTAGTAGAAGTTAAGAAGTCATTGACAAGTCTGGATTCTATGTTAAGACTTTACTAAATTTTCTGCTCTCAAACTTAATGAAATTAAAACTTTTATGTTACCATGAAATTCAGTAATTGAATAGGTTTCATGAATTGCATTACTTGTGATTGGAACAGTAAAATAAAATGTTTAGAAGTAACTAGCACATAACGTATATGCCATGATAAAAGTTACGTATGATGATAATTTCTGAATTTGAAGAAAATGCGTTTACATTTGAAGATATATTAATTACAGTGATAATACTTTTCAAAATACTTTATATAATTCATACATCTGCTGTGTACACAAACAAAAATATATAAAGAAAACACATACCATTTTGTATCTTTTCTTTGGCATCCCAAATAAACCAAACATGACTTATGAAAATCATACAAGACTCTGGAACAGCATTGCACATCTATGCCTGATATAAAAAGTTATGCAATAACTTCAGTCTTAAAAGTGATATTGCACTGGCCCATTAATTAACATAAATGTAAATAGAGAAAAAGCAAAAAAAAAAAAAACTCTGAAGAGAATATTAACTCGTTAATATCTACCAGTACTGAGATAATTGCCTGTTCTATTTCTTACTGCTAGCTTTCTGGATCACAATTGCCTAGATCTCAGAGGATGAAACAATGCTAAATGTGATAACATCTTTTTATTTGAACAGGAAAAAGTGAGATTTTTTTCAGCTGAAATTATTTTATTATACTATTATATCTAATAACAGCACTGAATAAGAAGGCAAAAGTACTGTGAATGTGGTCTGCCTTTCAAGCAGTATCAACTTGAATGGGAAGCAAAGTAGTCTGCCAAGCTAACTGTACCAACATGGTTATCACCACAGTGTGATCAGCACTGCCCATTTTAATGAGATAAATATTAGACAGTAAAATTTGGTTGCTGACTATTAATTGCCTGCAGTGTAATATTCATACATCAGCAAATTCTGGGTATGTAATATATTTAAATTGTGTAAAATTTAATTTTATAGACCTTTTTCTATAATACATGTTTACTATATTTCCATTTTATGTAACTAGGGTTGTTTTTTTTTGGAAAGCACCAGAGATACCGCTTTGAATATGAGCAGATTTATAGCAGTATAGACCAGTATGTATCAAAAATAAATGCAACCAAAATTAAAAAGTTGAACCGTGATATTAAGGATTACAATAATGGAACAGTTTATCCAAAACCACCAGAATCCCAAAGAAATTTCTTAGCGAGCCCATTTGAGCCTGTGGGGGAAGAAAGGAGTGAAGAAGCAGTGGAAGATATGAGTTCTGCAAGTGCTGGTAGTGGGGGCAATTTGTCGGACTCTACGCCGGAGTGAACGCTTAGCCAACAGCACGAGAAACAACAAACAACCTCAGACAACTAATAGTTTGAATTTTCAGAACAGAGCTTTGAACCATGCACCTGCACCGGGTCGGAAAGCCCGAAGCAAAACTGAGAACAGGTGGAACTAAACTTGGACAGTATTGACAGATAACTAGATACCACACATGAATGCAAGTTGATCTATAATTCTAGTTTGGACTTTAAAATATTCAACTACTCTGAGTTTGTTTTTTCCATTGAACTAGTAGAGTTATTGGCCAAGGGATTCACCTTTGTACCTTCCACACAAGCTAACTTAGCAAAAACTTTAGTTGAATTAAAAATGTTTGTGAGGAAATTGAACGTATGTGCACTAATGGGGCAACAAATAAGTGCGAGGAGTGAATACTATATCCCTAGTACGTATCACCTGCCCCTACACCCCACAGTAGCACTGTTTGACCAACTTTGTGAACTAGACATACGTTATGTTACAGGAAGGTCTCTATCAGAAAACACAAGTGTATTCAATATTAATAAAGACGAAAGACATTTTGGAATCTTTACAAAATTTTCCAGTAAGCATTATGGAACCAGACAAGGGGGTGACCTAGTGGTGATGACCTATGAAGATTACAACAACAGGATGATGGATATAGTTAACACTAACACCTATGTGGAAGTATCTAAGAACAAATTAAACATTGGATACTCTAGGATTAGGTATTGCATCAATGATATGTTTATAGAAGCTAGGATAGACATTGACCTGTATAATTATCTTACCATGCCAGCACCCAGGGTACCTATCTTGTTTGGAATACCAAAAGTCCATAAAAACTTGTATAATCCACCTATGCGATCACTAGTTGACGCAAGAAACACCATCACATATGCACGTGCAAAAGTTGTTGATAATATTTTGAAAAAATACATCAAAAGTGAAAAGCAGATTTCTAAAGATTCATGGTCATTTTTAGAGGAAATTAATAGAACCACATTTAGTGAGGAATTTAATTTCCTCACTATAGATGTTAAGGACCTTTATTCCTCTATTCCCCATTTAGAAGCAATTGAATGGGTGGCCTCTTTAATGAGACAAAAAGAAGCACCATGTCACGAGATCAAGTTGGTTGAGGAACTTTTGGACATAATCCTGTCATGTAACTATGTAACAGTTAATAGCAAGTACTACCTTCAAAAAATAGGTGTGGCCATGGGGCTCCCCTTGTGGGGCCAGCGTGGCCAATTTGGTAATGGCGTTTTGGGAGAGGGAGTACGTTATGTCTAATTTATACATCCAAGAGAAAATTCAATTGTACGCACGATTCTTGGATGACATATTTATTTTGGTTAAGGGGGACATACAAGTTGCACAAGAGATGGTTGAGTTTTTTAATTCTACATCAGAATTCCTCAAATTGACATCATGTTTTGCACAAGATAGAATAGCATACTTGGACGTAGACCTAATTAAGGACATGAGCAATACATGCTTTATAGCAAAAATATTCCGTAAGGACACATACTTGAACTCTTTCTTGCGGTATTCTAGCTGCCATCCCTTTACACAAAAGAAATCTGTAATAAAGGGCCAACTAGTTAGAACTGCGAGGATGGTTACTAAAGACCACGATTTTCAGGAAGAATGTAGCTTTATGAGAGATTTATTCTTGAAAAGAAGCCACCCCCGTCACCCTAATTCAGGACTTGATTGAAGAAGTCCAGTTAAAAAGGGAAAGGGGAATTTACTTGCCCATCTTGAACCAGCATAGTGGACACATTATGGAACTACCAGTTGTCAGCTACCAGTTGTCAGACAAACCATCACCCCTTACAGCTTTATTATTACATACAGCCTAGATGCTAAAAGCATGGTTTCCATAATCGAAAAAAACTGGGCTATATTAATGAATGATGGTGTATTGAGAAGCAAATTCCAGGAAAAACCTGGAATCATTTTCAAAGGGGGAACAACTTGAAACAAATACTGGAAAGGAAACCAAACAAGCAGGTAAACATAATGGGTATGTTTAAATGCAACATGTGTAGATATTGTAAATACATGGACACCGGCCAAACATCTGAGATTAAGGTCAAGAGATATAAAATATGGGATAAATTTGACCGTCAAAGCAAGCAAGTAGTATACCTAGCAAGGTGCACATGCTGCCCGGTATTCTATATCGGACAAACTGACAGAAAACTCCACGAACGGGTATACGAACATGTGTATGCCAAGGGGAGACACAAAGCGGAGAACGCACTTGCAAGACACATCATGGAGTTCCCACAATACCAGTTTACATTCCGGGCAATAAATCAAGTAAAGAATGAGGGGAGAGGGGGATTGGATTAATTGATTTTAGAGAAAAATGAGATTATGTGGCAATTGAGAATGGATGCTTGCAATTATCCAGGGATAAATGTATTAAGTTCCGTTATGTGTATTTTAAAACTAAGAAGCTTAAAGCCGGTAGTACATTTTCTTTTTATTTTTATTAATATTTTTCATACTTCTTAGATACATACAAATACATGTCTTAAAACATATTATTTTGTATAGACGCATATAAATATATGCTTTACAATATAATACTTTTAAAGTAAATATTTTTAGTAAACATTTTTAGAAATGTTTTTATTTATTCATTAGTTAGGTTTATGTATGTAACTAATGTTCTTTGATGTTTACAGCATAGCAGAACTGTTTGTTTTATTTAAAGGGAGGTTGAGTTTGTTTTCTAAGCAAGAAACGGACAGCCACTCATATTACTGTTTTTAAACGTGATAGGAAGGAGGGGAATTTAAACCCCAGTGTTTTAAAACGTCTTTATCTGAAGAAGTTGTTTTGTGTAAACAACGAAAAGCATTGTTAAAGCTTAATAAAATTGTTTCCTACATCTGTGTGGAAAGAAGTTGTGTTTTGGACGATTTGACTTGCACTGCTTTGGCATTTTTGGAATTTCTTGCAGTGTTTACATTTTTACAAGTTTGTCTTTTACGATAAAAGTTACGTATGATGATAATTTCTGAATTTGAAGAAAATGCATTTACCTTTGAAGATATACTAATTACAGTGATACTACTTCTCAAAATACTTTATATAATTCATACATCTGCTGTATACACAAACAAAAATATATAAAGAAAACACATACCTTTTTGTATCTTTTCTTTGGCATCCAAATAAACCAAACATGACTTATGAAAATCATACAAGACTCTGGAACAACATTGCACATCTATGCCTGATATAAAAAGTTATGCAATAACTTCAGTCTTAAAAGTGATATTGCAATGGCCCATTAATTAACATAAATGTAAATAGAAAAGAGCAAAAAAAAAAAACTCCGAAGAGAATATTAACTCGTTAATATCTACCAGTACTGAGATAATTGCCTGTTCTATTTCTGACTGCTAGCTTTCCGGATCACAATTGCCTAGATCTCGGAGGTTGAAACAATGCTAAATGTGATAACATATTTTTATTTGAACAGGAAAAAGTGAGTAATGATTTTATTCATATGCAAAGAAAACAAAAGAGGCTCGCCACAGCTGAAAATAGAGCTCCAAGACACACGTCGAAAGTTTTAATAAAATAAAAACACAGGATCCAAAGTGAGAGCTTTCACATACAAAAACGTTTCATCAGACTTCTATAGATCACCTGATATTCTCTTCATTATATATCTGTTCCAATTAGTTAATTATTTAATTACAGTCCATCTAATCAAGCAATCTATTCTACCATGTACAAAAATATATATACATAGAAAAAATACACATATATTTACATAGCAGAAAATATAAAAATAGTAATAAATATATATAACATTATTTTATTCTTCAAAACCAATATATATTAATTATAAATTAAAAAAAAATTTATATATATGAATTTCTTAAAAGTCTCACTTATAAAGATCTCATTTCCAAAATCAATCATATATATAGATTATTTAAATATTTATATAAATGTGTAATGTGAGAGTGTTCGATCTTGCCGTTTGTTCTTACACTTGGGGTCGGAGCCGATCCTCGGCTCCGTGTCGGCCGCTTAGCAAAGCTCTGCATCGAGAAGAAGCTCGAGACCAACCTATCTCCCACAATTCCCCTCTGCCTTTACCTCAGATCTAGTTTGCCGCTGCAACGTTCGCATCATTTTTGATGAGCTCGGACCACCTGACAGATAAGATTACTTTTATCTAACATTTTTAGATAATTTTTCTTCTAGTTTACCTTTAAGTTTTGTGTGTGTGTAGTGAGTCGAGGGCTTTCTTCGAGTACGTATATTTTTTATATATATATATATATATATATATATATATATATATATATGTAATAAGTTAGTTCCCTCGGGGCTTACCCCACCCTCTAAACTTATAAGACTTATATAAGTTATAAAACTACTACTGGATTTGACAAACTACTGGATTTGACTGAATTTACTGGCTTTGACATTATTATTGGCTGTTACTGTTCAAGACTGTGTACTGTATAATCTTACTGGATTTGACTTTATTGTTATTATGTCTGAGAAAGCTAAGTCAGGCTTCAAACGGTGCCAATGTGGACAGAAAATGTCTGTCACAGACAACCATAGTTCCTGCGTCTACTGTCTTGGCCCTCTCCATCTGCAAGAAGACTGCTCCATTTGTCATTCTTTCAGTGGAAGGGTCATGACAGATAGGCGCAGGAAACTCATGGATAGAGGCCTTTTGAAGCCTGCATTCCAAGAGGCTCTGGATGCATCGGACCAGACATCTAAATCCTCGAAGGAATCGAAGACGTCGGAGCCCATGTCATCGGCTCCGAGCTCTTCATTTAAAGTTCACTCACCGGTTCCACAGACCTCGGGGCCGAGTGTTAAACTTTTGTCTGTTACTGAGCCTCGAGTCTTGGAACCGGTGACGGAGCTTCCACCTCCTGTGCTCTTGAGGTCGGCTCCGTCTTTGATTCCTTTGACGCGTTCTTCTAGGCCCCTCTCCGACACCGATGTAGACTGCGTGGTGCAGAAATTAATGGAGAATACGGCCTTGTCCAAACTCATCTCAGTCTCTTCCCAGTTGGTGTCAAGACTCGAAGGCCTTCCCTTATCTCCATCTGTTCCTCCTCCGAGACCTATTCAGTCTTCGGAGCCGGGAGAGGCTGATCTGATGATCGTGGAGCCCTCGGTGCCGGAACCGTCCTTTTCTTGGTCGGCACCATTCACCTCGACTCTGACGGACCCATTACCGGAATCGCGGAGCCGAAGATCCGTCCTTGGTTCGGGGACCGAGAGTCGGACCGATGTTTCGGTTCCGACTCTCCCTCTCGGTGCCTCGGCTCGGATTGGCTCGGCTCCGTCCTCGGGGTCGATGCCCTCGGTCCCCATCTCGGGGATCCCTCCGCTTTCTTCGGATCCGAGGGATTCCTCGACTCGGGACCCGGGGGCCTTCGACCTCATGAGGAAGGTGTTGTCGACTCAGACAACCACTTCAGCAGAAACAGCTTCTCCTTCCCATAAGGGTCCGTTATCCTCCTCTGCACCCACGGCTACGTCAAAGCATCGAGCACCGGTGTCTCAGCCACCCCCCAGAGGGAGCCCCCTCTTCCTCGGAGGCTTCATCGGATGCCCCCCCCGAGGAAGTTCCGAGGAAAAGGTTGTGTAAGAGGAGACACTTGGATTCTCCACAAGAATCCTTGACATCGGACACTGACTTAGATGAGTCAGAAGGGTCCCCGAAATCACCCTCAGAGGATGTCTCCTTTTCTGACATCCTGGAGATCCTAAAACAGAGAGGTGATTGACTCCTACCCCCTTCTGAGGATGAGTCAGCCTTGCTGAAGGCATTCGGTGCTCGCCCTTCCTCCTCCTGGGTCACTCCGCCCTTCGATGAGTTGATGGAACTGATTGCTCGAAGGGCGTGGGAGACACCTGACACAGTGGAGCCAGTCCCTAGAAAGCCTAATAAATATATTACTGCCCCTCAAGACAAGGCTTATCTCACAAAAGGAGTTCCAGTGGACGCTATGGTGGTGGCAACGGCCACTAAAAAGGAGATGTCTGAATCTTCCTCATCTGTCCATCCGCCTAACAGAGATTCTAGGACTATGGACAGGTATGGGAAGCGCATTTTTAGTTCAGCGGCTTTTTCCATGCGATCGCTGAACTATTTGACCCATTTCACACGGTTACAGAGGGATCTAATCAAAGAGTTGGGAGATACCCTCCAGGGTACTACAGATGCTGCTGTCTCAGAGAAAGTTACAGCACAACTCAATACCCTTACATCTATTGTGAACTCGTCCATGAGGCTCATTTCATATGCAGCCGAAGGATCGAGTAGGGCTGCGGCTTCAGCGATTGCTCTTCGTAGACAATCCTGGATGCGCTTATGTTCCTTTGTGGAAGCCTTCAAGTCTTCCTTTACTAACGCCTCATTTGACGGTGCCACTCTCTTTGGCCCAAAAGTAAAGGAGACCCTTACCCGGTGTGAGCAAGAGGGAAAGACTCTGTCTGCTGTCGGAGTCCGTTTTTCCACCCCATCCAGACCGTACCCCAAAGGGCAACGTGGTGGAAAAATGTGGTTTCGAAAACCCCAAGGCTCTTTCCCAGGCACACAGGGTGATGCCCCCTCTAGAGGCAGAGGGGGGGGCAGAGGTGGAAGACGTCGCCCTGGCGGCAGAGGGGTCCGCAAAACCAAGGTGACAGGGATACACTCCCCGGGAAACCTTTCCAGCACTCCTGAGAGGAGGCCCGACTGTCCTGCTCTGGAGGCAGTCTGGGGTCGCTTAGCTTTATACCCTCAGGCCTGGCAAAGTCTTACATCAGACAATTGGGTAAAAAGCATTGTTACCAGAGGTTACAGAATTCCGTTCCTATCACCCCCATTTCCGCAGAAAAGACTCCCAGATGTACCGCCCCATCTGCGAGACCCTGCAGCTATAGAAATTTCAAAGCTGCTAGAAAAAAAGAGTCATCCAACCAGTCCCGGCGGACCAAAGAGGATTCGGAACTTACTCAAGGTTCTTTTTAGTTCCAAAAAAGACAGGGGACTGGAGGCCAATTCTGGACCTAAGTAAACTCAATACCATCGTCAAGAAAGAAAAGTTCCGGATGGTCACGCTTCAATCGATCCTTCCATTCTTACAGAAGGACAACTGGATGTGCTCAATAGATCTAAAGGACACGTACTACCACATCAAAATGGCCAGGGCGTCCAGGGATCACTTGCGCTTCCGGCTGGGAGCCAGTCACTTTCAGTTTCGAGCCCTGCCCTTGGTCTGACCTCAGCCCCCAGGGTTTTCACCAAATGTATGGCAGTGGTAGCGTCTCACTTGAGACGTCTGGGATTCCAGGTGTTTCCGTATCTGGACGACTGGCTCCTTACTGCCACCACCGAGCGTCGACTGATTCAGGCCAGGGATTACACACTAGAACTCTGTGTTCATCTCGGAATTTCCATAAATTTCGAAAAATCTGTATTACAGCCATCACAGCATATCTCATTCATAGGAGCAGAATTGGATACGCGTTGCCTAATTCTAAGGCTTCCTCCAGAAAGAATAGCCTCTCTACAAAATCATATATCTCTTCTCCTGTTGTCCAAAAAATCCCCAGCAAAACTGGTTCTGAAAGTTTTGGGTCTCATGGCAGCTTCCCTCATTGCGATACCCTTGGGGAAGACTGCACATGAGAGTTCTTCAATGGCTGCTATTTGCACAATGGTCGTTCCAACAGTTACCCCTGACACACGAAATTTACATCACAAACATCTGCAAATCGCACCTGTCTTGGTGGCTTCAGACTTGCAATCTCTCCGGCGGACGACCATTTGTGCTACCCACGCCGACAGCTACGGTGACCACGGATGCTTCCCTGATAGGGTGGGGGGGCATCTTTCAGGGACAGACAGTCCAAGGCGAATGAACCAAATTGGAGTACAATCTGCACATCAATGTTCTAGAGATGAGGGCAGTGTTTCTAGCATTGCAACACTTTTCTCCCCTTCTACCTCTAGGGACCATTGCAGTTCAGTCAGACAAGATGTCCGTAGTCTGGTATATAAACAAACAAGGGGGAACCAAGTCTTATCAACTTTGCAGAGAGGCCATGAGAATTTGGCAATGGGCAGAGTCCACGGGTCGCTTTCTGATAGCAACGCATATCCCGGGGTTATCCAATGTCATAGCGGACAGGTTGAGCAGAGCCATCCTGTTACCTCACGAGTGGTCCCTCAAACGAACAATTGCGGACAAGATATTTCGCAAGTGGGGCCAGCCTTGCTGCGATCTGTTTGCGTCTCCAATGAACGCCAAATGCAGAAGCTACTTTGCCCTATTACCCCCTCCAGGGGAAGTCCCCAGGGATGCTCTGATTCACGATTGGCCCCCGGGCCTCCTGTACGCCTTCCCTCCTATACCTCTGATTGCAAAATTTCTACAGAAAGCCAACAACCTGGAGAGGACAATAATCCTCATTGCCCCATTCTGGCCTTGTCAAATTTGGTTTCCTTTTCTTCAAGCACACCAAATTCGGGAACCCTGGATCCTGGACCCGGAGCCGGATCTACTGACCCACTCGTCAGGGGCTCCCCACCCGTCGCTTCTCTCCCTCAGACTAGCAGCTTGGCTGCTCCGCTTCCTTCTTAGCCAGGTCTGATCTACTTTCCCCTGTGGTTTAAAATATTCTAGTGGCTTCTCATAAGACTTCCACTACAAAAATTTACACTAGTAAGTGGAAGCGTTTTGTACACTGGGCAACTACACAACATTTGGATCCTGTAATAGCCCCACTGAACAGAGTCTTGGAGTTTCTATCTGTACTATTTCACCAAGGAGCTTCTCCTGCCACTTTGAGAGTTCAATTGGCTGCCATTTCAAACTTTCATGTGGGAGAAAATGGGGCGCCTATTATGGCTCATAGACTTTGTAAGGTCTTTCTAAAAGGGTCTTTCCATATCAGGCCACCAGTCAGAATTCCTACATCACCATGGAATTTGAACCTTCTATTATCACAGCTAATGCTACCACCCTTTGAACCAGCCTCTTCCTGTTCTTTGAAGTTTTTGTCATGGAAAACCCTCTTTCTGGTAGCTATCACATCAGCCAGACGGGTATCGGAACTTCAAGCTCTTTCCGTTAAACACCCATATTTGATCTTTCACCCTGATAGGGTATCTCTTCGCACTAATCCATCCTTTCTTCCCAAAGTTTGCTCCGTCAATAACATTAATCAGTCCATTGAGCTCCCCACATTTTTCAAGAACCATTCCAATAAGTTGGAATATATGTTACACAAGTTGGATGTTCATAGACAACTCAGGTTTTACTTGGATAGAACAAAGGATCACAGAAAAACAGATCAGCTCTTTATAGCCTTTGCAGACAGCAGAAAGGGCATGGCAGTTACGAAACGAACCCTTTCCAAATGGCTATCCGATTGTATTATTTTTGTTTATACTGCTTCTGAGCAGAGCTTACCTGTCAAGCCCAAAGGACATTCTACTAGATCAATATCTACATCCCTGGCTCATGTGGCCCGCCTACCATTGGACACTATTTGTACGGCTGCCACTTGGTCTAAACCACATACATTCATTACTCATTACAAAGTGGATAGGGTTTCCAGGGACAGGGCAACCTTTGGTTCCACTATGCTCAGGAATGTTCTTCCGTGAGTTTCTCAGGATCACGGAGCTAGGGACGCTACCCAGGTGTAAGAACAAACGGCGAGATTGAACACTCTCACATATAGAAGTTATGTCCTTACCATAACGTTCCATGTGGAGTGTTCATCTCGCCTTTGTTCTTACATTCCCACCCTCCCACCCTCAGGAAGAAGGTCCAGTTTAGGTGTCTGGTTTGGTTCTCCCGCTTCTGTTTCTCTCAGTTGTTACGGCTGTTTTTCAGCTATGCCTTAGCATGTATGTTGTATGTTCACTCCCGTTGGGTTCTGATTTGTTTGCAAACTAGATCTGAGGTAAAGGCAGAGGAGAATTGTGGGAGATAGGTTGGTCTCGAGCTTCTTCTCGATGCAGAGCTTTGCTAAGCGGCCGACACGGAGCCGAGGATCGGCTCCGAACCCAAGTGCAAGAACAAAGGTGAGATGAACACTCCACATGGAACGTTATGGTAAGGACATAACTTCTATTTACTGTGTATGCATACTAGAGAATAATGCCATGTAATACACACATATATATGTATATCTTCTATTCCTAAAAACAATATATAGACACTGTATAAAAGCATATTCTTAGTGTGCATATGATCTTGCTGACAGAAAGGGTTTTAGGGATATCTTATCATTGAGGCCATAGGTTTTATGTGCCTGTAGCCTCATTATCCATCTACATTCTCTTTCTTCTGTATAATTCTTAATATCACCTAATCTATTAGTTGTCCTAATCAATTCAAGGGCCCTAAACTTAAATTTGTGTGTCATGCCATAATCAATGACATGCTTGGCTAAGGCCTTCCTTTCGTCCTCTTTATTGATGGCATATAAGTGTTACCTAACACGTTCCCTTAAAGTCCTGTTCGTTTTTCCCACAGAAAATGATCTACATGTCTGACATTGGGCTAAATACACCAAATTTCTAGATTTACAATCTGCATAGAACTTAAAGGTATATTCATACCCAGTATTTGGATGAATGAACTTGTCCTCTGAGAATATATTGTTTCATGTTTATTCTCCTCATAACATAATAAACGTTTTAGTGATTTCATATTCCTATAAGTGATTTCTGGTTTATTTCCAACCATCTCACTCACTTTCTCATCTACAGTTAATAATCTCCAGTTACTGTTAATAATTTCTTTAATTTTCATATTTCTATTTGTAAATGGAATAACCAATCTATTTTTATTCTTGTTTTCACCATGGCCTATTCCCTTTTTATCCATTAACCTTCTATTTTTATGAAAAAAAGGAATACATTTCTCCATTCTTTGTGTTGTGTTGTGTGAAAATACTTTATCTATTTCTTTCGCATAACCTCTATCAATAAAGTTACCCGTCAGTATCTTTTGTTGCTCCTGGTATCTATCCTCATGTGTTATCAGCCTATATGATCTTAATGCTTGGCCTTTTAATATATTCGGGTAGATATGTCTTGGATGCATGCTACTGCGGTGTAATAGATTATTTCTCCAGCATGGTTTCCTATACATATCAGTTTCTATTCCATCAGCATCCTTAGATAACCTCACATACAAAAACTCTTATCTCCTGTTTTGAACTTATGCATTCAAATTTTAAAAAACTTGTTGTGCCATTCACATATATAACAAAATCATTCAATTCTTGTTCAGTACCATCCCAGGCCAAAAAAAAAACATAATCAACAAAACGTGCAATAATGCTTTAATGTATGACAATGCATACTACTTGCAAAAAAAGGGGGTAGCAATGGGGACCCCATGTGCCAACTCATATGCCAACTTAGTGTTGGTATATTGGGAAGGCACATATGTATTGGGGGATACTCCATTCAGTGAACATATAAAATATTATGGACGTTTTGTTGATGTTTTTTTGGCCTGGGATGGTACTGAACAAGAATTGAATGATTGATGGAATAGAAACTGATATGTATAGGAAACCATGCTGGAGGAATAATCTATTACACCGCAGTAGCATGCACCCAAGACATATCTACCCGAATATATTAAAAGGCCAAGCATTAAGATCATCTAGGCTGATAACACATGAGGATAGATACCAGGAGCAACAAAAGATACTGGTCAGTAACTTTATTGATAGAGGTTATGCGAAAGAGATAAAGTATTTTCACACAACACAAAGAATGGAGAAAGGTATTCCTTTTTTTCATAAAAATAGAAGGTTAATGGATAAAAAGGGAATAGGCCATGGTGAAAACAAGAATAAAAATAGATTGGTTATTCCATTTACAAATAGAAATATGAAAATTAAAGAAATTATTAACAGTAACTGGAGATTATTAACTGTAGATGAGAAAGTGAGTGAGATGGTTGGAAATAAACCAGAAATCACTTATAGGAATATGAAATTACTAAAACGTTTGTTATGTTATGAGGAGAATAAACATGAAACAATATATTCTCAGAGGCCAGGGACATTTGCGTGTAGGTGTTGTAATCAGTGTGCATACATGATAAATGACAACAAGTTCATTCATCCAAATACTGGGTATGAATATACCTTTAAGTTCTATGCAGATTGTAAATCTAGAAATTTGGTGTATTTAGCCCAATGTCAGACATGTAGATCATTTTATGTGGGAAAAACGAATAGGACTTTAAGGGAACGTGTTGGGGAACACTTATATGCCATCAGTAAAGAGGACGAAAGGAATGCCTTAGCGAAGCATGTCATTGATTATGGCATGACACATAAATTTAAGTTTAGGGCCCTTGAATTGATTAGGACAACTAATAGATTAGGTGATATTAAGAATTATACAGAAGAGAAAGAATGTAGATGGATAATGAGGCTGCAGGCGCATAAAACCAATGGCCTCAATGATAAGATATCCCTAAAACCCTTTCTGTCAGCAAGATCATATGCACACTAAGAATATGCTTTTATACAGTGTCTATATATTGTTTTTAGGAATAGAAGATATACATATATATGTGTGTATTACATGACATTATTCTCTAGTATATATACACAGTAATACAAATTTTATATACATATTTAAATGTATATATGATTGATTTTAGAAATGAGATCTTTATAAGTGAGACTTTTAAGAAATTCATATATAAAAAAAAATAATAATTTATAATTAATATATATAGGTTTTGAAGAATAAAATAATAGGTTATATATATTTATTACTATTTTTATATTTTCTGCTATGTAAATATATGTGTATTTTTTCTATGTATATATATTTTTGTACATGGTAGAATAGATTGCTTGATTAGATGGACTGTAATTAAATAATTAATTGGAACAGCTATAGATAACCTGATATTCTCTTCATTATATACAAGTCTGATGAAACATTTTTGTACGTGAAAGCGCTCACTTTGGATCCTGTGTTTTTATTTTATTAAAACTTTCTACGTGTGTCTTGGAGCTCTGTTTTCAGCTGTGGGGAGCCTCTTTTGTTTTCTTTGCATAGTTTGATTAAGTCTCAAGGGGCACCTTACTCGCAACCATTTAGTTTGCTATTGGAATGATTTTTTTCAGCTGAAATTATTTTATTATACTATTATATCTAATAACAGCACTGAATAACAAGGCAAAAGTACTGTGAATGTGGTCTGCCTTTCAAGCAGTATCAAATTGAATGGGAGGCAAAGTAGTCTGCCAAGCTAACTGTACCAACATGATTATCACCACAGTGTGATCAGCACTGCCCATTTTAATGACTTAAATATTAGACAGTAAAATTTGGTTGCTGACTATTAATTGCCTGCAATGCAATATTCATACATCAGCAAATTCTGGGTATGTAAGTAATGTATTTAAATTGTGTAAAATTTAATTTTATAGACCTTTTTCTAGAATACATGTTTACTATATTTCCATTTTATGTAACTAGGGTTTTTTTTTTTGGAAAGCACCAGTTTTGACTAAGAAAATAATTTGCATATTGGTTTAATCATTTAGACCATATTAGAGACAGTAGATGATAGTAACACTTACACTTTATCTAATGATTGGTAATAATACAGAGTGTGAAAAATGTTTTTGACTACAAAATTGCTATTTTTGGAGGTAGGGTAGATTACCATATTACCAAAAAATTATAAAAAAAATGTATTTTAACATCTAATAAACATGATACCTATGCAGTTTTATAAGAATTTTATAATATTTTAATTCTTTGTAAAAAGCCACTATCAGACTTTTTTTTTTAGAACTTCATGATTAAAAAGGAAACATGGACATGTCGGAAAAGGATACAACTGTAATTTTGAAATCAGTCTTGGAAACTACAATGTCTGTCTTGTAGAAGATTTGTATGTGTAGATTTTTACACCAAGCTTTCTATACTCATTAAAAATAAGAATGATGCAAAATAAAATGGTATATATTGGATAACCAGTTTACATGTTGAGGCCATGTAGTCCTTGGCACAATCCTTATTGTCAAACAGGTTTGATTTATCAGCTTGGTTAATATTGTATAATGCTTCAATCCCATCATTTGTAAATAAAGAACAGTACTCTCTTTGTTATAGCAAGACAGGTAATTACAAGAACTGAAATAGGCCCACCCCTTTTTCTTTTTCAGACTGTATTAAATTAGCTGCAGAAGTTCCCAAGAAAAAGATTAGTACTAATTTATTGAGAGCAAACTCTGATTATAAATTCTGGACCAAAGAAGAAATGCCATACAATATTAAGATACATAGCAAATGCCTGTATAATGATGAAAACAACAACAAAGGCCCACTAACATTCTCTTTATTCACACACCTTTTAGCACCTCGGCAGTTATAAAATTCAAGGAAGTAGTATATTAATGGCAAACAAATGTACACCATCTATAATAAAAGGCAGCCTCCAAAAAGTTTAACATCCTTCAGCAAACCAATTTCTTGGTTAAGCCCCAAAATGGACTATATTACTATATTGTTTTATAAAGTGAGTTTTCTTGTATCTTAGAATATATTTAACATTACCATCTAACCTGTCAATATTTAACTGTTTATACACTCTGCCTGCCCTTGTATCCTTACATTTTAAATTCTGACAGTTGTAGAAATGTTTAGCTAAGAGACTTGAACAAAAACAATGCCCTGTAGCTGAAAATTTTGTTAGTTTTTCTAAAATGTGCTTTTCCACAAGAACGTAATATAACATGAACTCATCACTGCTGTCACAAATGTGGTATTACGTACACAAACTTTACAATTATTAATCAAAATTGTGTGCTAACTTTTCATTAGAAGCTATATTGCAGTAGCCACAACAGTGCCTTTTATCATTTGTTCCTATGTTACTGCTTAACACTAGTGTCGTTGGTCATTTAAAGTGACTATGCACTGTTATATTTTGTAAGCTAGTACTTAGCATAAGAGACCATAACTTTGTAGGAATGGCAAATTTTAAATCATTGACTTGAGAAACTTAGGGCAAGTTATCTTTTATAGATTTACAAAGAGCTTCAGAAAGTTATTATACTGCATAACTTAATAAATTTATTTCATGTCTTTCCTTTATTCTTTTAGCTTCATATGTGTAAATACTTCTCATGTGATTTGTTTCAAATCATTCCTGTTGGTATCACAAACTTTCCAATAAGCTTTCTGTATGCATTTTAACTTATACCTCCTCCTAAAGAATGGGTAAAATATTTAGCTTCTTTCAAGAAAATAATTCCATCCACTATAAATTCTGCCTTGATCTTAAAAAATTCTCCAGATGGTAATGAAGCCAATAGGGAGCTATGATGATGACTCTTACCATGTTAAAACTGTCAGCATTTATTTCTTTGTGATAGTTTTGTAATAATTTGACAGTTAATAATGCTCCTCAATATTAATCCCAAAAATTTGATTTTATTTATATTAACAGTTGCAGTAAATCATAAACCAAATATATTATTTATTTCTTTGAAGACTTTAGAAAAATCTAGCTCACTTCCTTTATATATATAAATAAAAAATCTGTATATTGAAAATATAAAATTACATTTTGGTAAAAAAAAAAAATCAGTATTATAGAAACAACTTCTGTGAAAATCAAGAGAAGAATCCCTTGTCCTCTCATTAAAAATGTGATGAGTACACTTCAGCAGCTCATATTATAGAACAAGCACATAGGATTACTCCATGTGTTATTAACAGCAGTATGCAAAGTCATTTTTATTTTCGCCTGATAGAGAGACGTGCCTTAAATGGGCTAGAGAACTGGGAACAAACTTCACTATAAAAGGACACAGTGTTTGGATAGCATCATATTATAGTGTTTCTTTGTACTGTAGAAGAAAGCAGATGGCCCCCTTTGTAAGATGTAGGGAGATGGCTTATACAGTTGAGTTACGCTATCCTGCTTTGCTGGACTTGAATAATGGGAATGCACAAATACTAACTTTAGCCACAAGAAGCTGAGCAGTTCCCCTTGGCAAAGGGGGCTGGGACTAACTCATTTGCCGAGGTCACGCAGAGTGGAATTCCCCAACCATTGGAAACAGAAAAAGGGACAGAACAACCTCCTCTTTTTTTCCAAATAAGGCACAGATGGTGAAGAATGGAAGGGATCTTGGTTATGGTTCATCAAATCTACTGTGTGGGGTAAACCACCCCCTCCCACAGGTAGCTCTGTTCTCTTTTAGAGTTCTAATAGATATGCAGTGTTACTAGAACAGAATAGAATACTGGAAATGGGGCAAGAAGAAAACATCTAGTCGTCCATACCAGAAATTTTGACGGAGGTAGCGTCTCTGGACTGAGCTTGGGCAGATTTCAAGACATCAGTGGAAGAAACCATTAGAGACACATTATCAACATGAGTGAGGAGCTTGGTTACGGTCCGGAATGGGTAATATTAACAGCATCCGTGGGTGGAACTAAGTAAAGAACTCTCCCCATCAAAAAGATAATTCTGCTTAGAAGGTTGGGTGTATGGTGCTAAAGGGACCTTGTTGAGTGCATATGGTCAGGGAATGTTGTACCTCACTGAAATGTTTGGCTTTGTACTGAACATGGATGAGTAGGCAGTAGACCACATTGTTTGGGGAGTATACCAAGCTATAAAAGAAAAAAAGGTCCCGCCAATAATCCATTTTAATGTTTGCATAATGAGTCTACTAAGCCTGGGGCAGGCATAATAACAGCAAGTTAGAACACAAGACTTAATGATGAGACATTTTATTTATTTTGTTTACCTGAGTAGTACACTGATCACACTAGACCATTTGCAGGCACAGCACAGACGAAGAAAATCACTAGAAATAAACCAGAACAAATTTGCAAACATGGAGTAGTCCCAGAAAGAGAATCCTATTGACAACTGAGACTATGTAAATGTTATAAACAGAGTAGAAAAACCGATGTGGGTTAATTTTAGTAGTAAATATAATGGGAAAGCAGCAGGAAGGAGCAGAGGGTTGAAGAACAAGTGAAGCTGTTAGGGAGGGGGTTAGGTAATGTGTCCAGTGGAAAGGCACTTTCAGATTTTTCATGGAGGTGTCTTAGTTGTGCTCTGAAAGTGGATAAAGAGGCGACTTCTTTTGTGTGAGGGAGGAGGCATTGACAGAGTTTGGGTACATGAATGGAGAAGGAATGGTTGGTACAATGCAATTTGGTGTGGGGTGTCAAATGAAGGAGTTAGAGAGAGGTTGTGGAGGTTGTAGGTGATGGTTTTATTATGGAGTTTGGCTGTAATTGGTGGAAAGACACCTGGCTGAAGTAGTTTGAAAAGAAGAGATCATTTGGAGAGGATGGTGCAGTGGTGTTCCTGAGGGGGGTATTGGAAATGAATTGGCAGACCAAAAGAAGCATCTGGAGAGCTTTACATCATATTGTATAGCCTAGGTCAGTTGTTTCAAATTGCTTGCCAAGATTATACTGTTTTATATATTTTTTAGTGTTTCTGACAAAAAGGGTGCATGATGTTGCATGGTATGGGTCACTGTAATTAATTTAATGTTGTATAAAAAAAATAATAGGAATACTATAGGACTAAATAAACAAATAAATAAAACACATTTAGAGGCAGGATTAAAACGTTGTTTTATAAGCTGACATTTCTTGGTTGGATTAATGGGGGCCTATTTTATAGGCTCCTAGGTTAAAGAGGATTGTTCCCTGGAGGATGTTTGGTAGACTCACCCTTGAGTAATGGGAACCATTTTCCTTTGGTGGTGTATATACATATTGGACAAAGGGGGGGGGGGTTTAGATGCACATATTTTGTTAGAGTACAGTGTATATTGATATTATTGGAAGGCCAGTGAGATGGTTATGCAGCATGGAACTGTTGTACATTTTTAAGGATATGGAAAGGTAGGTGTGCTACATGATGTCCTTCCATATCACTGTTACAGTATTCTTCACCTAAGGGATCTCCTGCCAAAGATAGCACAATGTCCAGTCAGTATACTAAAACCTTTACATCTCATAGGCACCATACGTCACATACATGCTCCCCACACAAGACAGGGCATAAACGAGATGTATAGAAGCAAGCACTTGGAACTACTTTGCTGCCAACCTGAACGCCATTCCTGTATATTGGTCTGAGTGTCTTTCTAGATGTTGGCTACCAAGCCATTTTTCAGATGAATGCCCTGTTGGGGTTTCTTCTCTTTTTTTTTTTTTTTATTATTGCTTGGTCTCATGGTCATGTCATCCAGAATGGAAAAATGTCAGTATGTGAGACTGCTTCCCCATAAAGACCGTCACAACCAATGTCTTTTTTGCTTGGGTGTTTCCCATGATCATACATAGTGCTCTGTCTGACAGGCATTTGTGCCTAGGACCCTACATAGTTGTCTCTCCTCCTTGTCCAAATATCTTATGAAACAATAAATGTGAAGTTGTTCAATCTCACCGTTCATTCTTCACTGATGGGTTTGGAGCCGATCCATCGACTCCGACATGGCCGTTAGCAAAGCTCAGGGTTTACCAGTAGCTCAAGACCAAGCCCCTTATCTCATGATGCACTGCTGGAATTACCTCAGATCTAGTTTTCCACGGCACGGATCTCAGGGGTTCCAGTTCGCTCGAGCCTTTTTTACACAAAATCACTATTTGAAAGTCTTTTCAAAACTTTTTTATTTTATAGATAATTACCCATATATAGCCCTGTAGTTGTCTGTTTAGACCTATTCCCTTGGTGCTTTGTAGTTTATTACATTTGTAGCGGCCTCGTGTTAGGCCTAGTTTTCAGTGTGTGAGTGTGTGAGTGTGTGAGTGTTTCATTATATTTCTATAGTGGTTCCTAGTGTAGAGTGTGTGAGAGTGTGTGTGTTTCATTATATTTCTATAGTGTTCCTAGTGTAGATAGTGTGCTGTTTCACATTTCTTAGAGTTGGCCTTCCTTTCTCAGGCCATTGTTAGTGTGTTTTGTATTCAGTTGAACCTAAGGATAGCTTTAACTTTTAGGATATATTACACTGTTGGCCTTTTTCTTGGCCATTTGTTAAATGGTGTTTGGTTGTTAGCACTGTTATCTTGACTTTATTCTAGTCGGTATATAGCTTAATATGTCTGAGGAAAAGGATAAACACCCAATGTCTGGATTCAAAAAATGTCCAGACTGCGGGCAAAATATGTCTCTCACTGATGGGCATGTTCAGTGTGTGTATTGTTTGGGTGTGGTGCACTTGCAGGAGTCCTGTAGCATTTGCCATTCCTTTTCTTCAAGGGTTTTTTTAGAGAGTAAAAGGAAGCTTGTGGATCAAGGTTTGCTGAAGCATCCTTTTCCTTTTGTCTGACCAGGATGGGGCCAGCAAGTCCTCTAAATCATCTACTGATTCCAAGGCATCTAAAAAGTCAAAGAAAGTGGAAGTTTCAGGGACTTCGGCTCCACAGCTATCGGAGCCGAGTGTCTCTTCTTTTCGGAGCCAGCCCACTGTCTTGAAGCTGGTCTCTGAGGGACCTGTATCTCCACTCCTCCAATCCACACCTTTGGTGCACTCCTCTAGATCTTCTGTCAGCCTCTCAGATTTGGATATGGACCGATTGGTGCAGAAGCTCTTACAGGCACCAGGCCTTGCCAAATTGCTGTCTGCTCCGACCCCAGCATCAGAACTGAAGGCCACCATCCCGAATTTGACTGCTCCTCCTCTAAGCCGTACTGGATCTTCGGAGCCGGAGGGGGCCGACCTGCTGGTCATGGAGCCTTTGGAGCAGAGACCTGCTCCGGTGTCATCAGTTCCATCCATTCTGACGTCCTCTGTGCCGACTGGGGACTCTAGGGGCCGACAATCTCCTGTCGGGCCCAGGGAGGATAGTTGCACCGACTTGTCGGTGCCGACTCTTCCTCTCAGGGCCTCTGCTTTGATGAGCTCAGCTCCTACCTCCAGCTCAGAGCCCACGGCCTCGGTACAAGAGGGGATGGTGGTTCCCTTGGATCTGTCGACGACTCCTCATCGGAGCCATGATGCCTTCGAAGCAGTGAGGAGAGCCTTGTCCCCAAAGACATCTTCGACACCAGGTCTGGCCTCTTCTTCCCCCAAAGTCCATCGTCCAGACAAAGCGTAGAGACCCTGAGCCTCAGATAGCCCCACAGGGTGCCTTTTGCTCTTCCACAACCTCCCCAGAGGCGGCCCCCAGGAAGAGATTGTGTAAGAGGAGACACTTCCCCACAGGAGTCTTTGACATCTGATACTGACTTGGATGAGTCAGAAGGGTTCCTCCAATCCCCCTCTGAGGATATCTCCTTTGCAGAGATACTTGAGATCCTTAGGCAGAGGGGTGATTGGCAGTCCAAAAGCCCTACTGAGGACGAGTCAGTTCTCCTGAAGGCTTTTGAGTCTCAACCTTCCACCTCTTGTGTGTCTCCGCCCTTCAATGAGCTCATGCAGCTGGTCTCTCGAAGGGCATGGGAGTCACCGGAGTCCATGAAGCCTGTCCCTCGGAGGCCCAACAAGTTAATTTGTGCACCTGTAGATAAAGATTTTTTGTCCAAGGGAGGCAGCCACCAAGAAGGAAATGTCTGAGACTTCCTTGATGATCCATCCTCATAACAGAGAGTCCAGGATCATGGATCGTTATGGGAAATGCATGTTTAGTTCAGCGACTTTTACACTTCGATCCCTGAACTATTTGACTCCTTTCACCAGACTGCAGAGAGATCTCCTTAAAGAGTTGGGAGATGCTCTTCAGGGTACTGTAGCTGCAGGGGCTACTGACAAAGTTGCTGCTCAGCTCGCTACCCTAAACTTCATTGTGAACTTGTCCGTGCATCTCATATCATATGCAGCTAATGGGATGAGTAGAGCAGCGGGAGTTGCGTTAAGACAACATTCCCGGATGCACTTGCCCTTTAAGTCTTCATTTGTCAACACTCCATTTGATGGCTCATCTCTCTTTGGGTCCAAAGTGAAGGAAGCTCTTACCAGCTGTGAGCAGGAGGGAAAGACACTCTCTGCTGTCGGAGTCGATTTCTCTACCTCTACTTGGCCTTATTCCAAAGGCCAACAGGGAGAGAAAATGTGGTTCTGAAAAGCATAAGGAGCCTTTCAGGACACACATGGTCAACCCCCCTCTAGGGGGAGAGGAGGGGGTAACAATGGGAGACGCCACCCTCGCGGCAGAGGGGGTCCACAACAACAGGGTGACAGGGAGCACTTCTCTGGTCAACCCTGTCGGCGCTCCTGAAGTGAGACCCGACTGTCCTGCTCTGGAGGCAGTCGGGGGGTTGCTTGTCTTTATACCCAGATGCCTGTCAAAATATAACAAATGACAGCTGGGTACAAAGCATTATTTCCAGAGGGTATTTCATACCTTTCTTCACCCAACCTACGCCCCCAAGAAGCATCCTGGACGTTCCACCCAGTTACAGCAAACAAGCAACTATAGAGGTCTGCAAGTTGCTAGAAAAGTCATCCAACCAGTCCCAGCAGACCAAATAGGATTCGGAACTTACTCAAGATTCTTTATGGTTCCAAAGAAGACAGGGAACTGGAGACCTGTTTTGGACCACAACAGACTCGAACAATTTGTAAAGAAAGAGAAGTTCCGGATGGTCACGCTTCAGTCGATACTTCCCTTTTTAGGGAAAGACAATTGGATGTATTCGATAGAACTCAAGGATGCGTACTACCACATAAAAATGGCCAGTCCATCCAGAGATCATGTGCGTTTCCGGCTGGGAGCCAATCATAGCCCTCCCCTTTGGTCTCACTATAGCCCCCAGAGTGTTCACCAAATGCATGGCAGTGGTCACGGCTCATCTGAGGCCTATAGGATTTCAGGCGTTTCCGTACCTAGATGATTGACTCCTTACCTCCACCACCAGGCGTCAACTTATTCAAGCAAGAGAATACACTCACTCTGCCATCACTTGGGCATTACAATCAACTCAGAAAAATCTGCCTTGTCGCTATCCCAGCATATTGTCTTTATAGGGCCAGAGTTGGACACTTCAACCACTACTCTACGACTACCAACCGAGAGGGTTTTTCTCCTTTGCCAGCATGTCAAATCACTAGTGTCAAAGGACAGAGCACCAGCCGCAGAAGTCTTAAAAGTATTAGGTTTGATGGCTGCAGCGATCTTGGCCATACCTTTAGCAAGGATGCATATGCGGATTCTTCACTGGCTGCTGTTCACCCAGTGGTCTTATTAGGAACTTCCAATGAGTCATATGATTTTGATCACAAACTCTTGCAAGAGAGATCTCCAGTGGTGGTTGACATCTCTTCATGTATCCATACAATGTCCCTTTATTCTACCCCCTCCAGTAGCCACTGTGACCACGGATGCTTCCCTGATGGGGGGGGGCATTTTCAGGGAATGACCGCCCAAGGCACCTGGACAGATCAAGAATCACACCTGCATATCAATGTCCTGGAGATGAGAGCAGTACTTCTGGAATTGCAGTACTTTTAGGACTCTCTTCCTCTGGGGACGATTGCAGTTCAGACAGACAAACATGTCCGTAGTCTGGTATTTGAAAAAGCAAGGCGGGACCAAGTCTTACCCCCTTTGCCGAGAAGCCCTCAGAGGTGGACAGTGGGCTGTCTCCTCCCAGCGCTTTCTGTTGGCAATGCACATCCTGGGGAGATCCAACGTAATAGCAGGCAAACTGAACAGGGCAATTCTGTTGTCACACGAGTGGTCCCTCAAACAGGAAATTGCGGACAGGATTTTTCACAAATGGGGCCAGCCTTGCTGCGATCTTTGCCAGTCATATCAACACAAAATGCAGAAGCTACTTTGCCTTGATTCCCCCCTCTGGGACAGTCCCCGAGAGATGCACTCGTACAGAATTGGCCCCTGGGTCTCCGCTGCGCATTCCCTCCAATCCCTTTTATACCCAGACTTCTACAGAAAGCAGTGTTGCTGGGAAGGACTATCATCCTTATAGCCCCACATTGGCCTCTGCAGATTTGGTTCCCATTCCTTCATCATTATATGTTGGAGGATCCATGGATTCTGGACCCAGTTCCAGACCTTCTGACACATCTGTCGGGGGACCACCATCCCTCTCTGCAGTCATTGAAGCTCATAGCTTGGCTGCTCAAGTTCCCATCATAGCCAGGCTTCATGATCTGTCTGATGAGACAAGAGAGATAAACTGTCCACCAGGAGACTATAAGTGGAAGAGATTTTCCATGTGGGCTTCTAAGCAGAACATTGATCCATATCAAGCTCCCTTGCCATCCATTTTAGATTTCTTGACTATGATTTTTAATGAAGGAGCTGCAGCTGCTACAGTTCGGGTCCAGTTGGCTGCTATATCTACTTTCATCTCGGAGTGGACGGGATAAACATAATGTCCCACAAGTTGTCCAAGGCCTTTCTCAAAGGGACCTTCCACATGAGGCCTCCAGTGAAAACTCCTTATTCTCCTTGGAATCTAAACCTTTTGCTGTCTCACATGATTCTTCCCCCATTTGAACCAGCCTCATCTTGTGATCTCAAATTTTTATCATGGAAAACCATATTTCTGGTGGGCTATTACTTCTGCTGCAGTGTCAGAACTTCAAGCCTCAACTGTCAGCCCTCCTTATTTGATTTTTTATGCTAATAGAGTACCTCCTTTTTGCCCAACGTTTGTTCTGAATCCAATATCAACCAAGTCACTAAGTTGCAAGTCTTCTTCCCTAACCATTCCAACAAATTGGAGTACATGTTGCACAAACTTGACGTTCACAGACAGCTCAGATATTATTTGGACAGAACAAGGGATGTTAGAAAATCAGACCAGCTCTTTGTGTCTTTCTCTGAAGCCAGAAAAGGTAGACCAGTGGCTAAAATAACGCTTTCGAAATGGCTATCTGATTGTATCACTTTTGTTTATTCAAGCTGTTAATATGCCCTTACTGCACAAGATTAAAGCTCATTCTACCAGAGCAGTTTCTACATCTTCAGCATTTGAAGCCAAATTACCCCTTGATAACATTTGTGCTGCAGCCACTTGGTCTAAACCTCATACCTTTATTACTCATTACAAAGTTGATAAGGCCTCCAGGGACAGAGCTTCTTTTGGATTTACGATCCTGAAGAATGTACTCCCATGAGCCACCTAATATTCAGGGTGCTAGGGACGCTACCCTTCAGTGAAGAATGAATGGCGAGATTGAACAACTTCACATTAAGAAGTTATGTACTCACCATAACGTTCCATGTGAGTTGTTCCATCTCGCCTTCATTCTTACGTCCCTCCCTCCATCCCCCAACCTGGCTGATAGCTGACCTAGAGGCTGATCTCATCCTGGCTATTCAGTTCTTTTCTCTCTTAGGAGAGTAGTTCTCTCACAGGGATATGGTACACGCAGCAAACAAGATTTGAGGTAATTCCAGCAGTGCATCATGGGATAAGGGACTTGGTCTTGAGCTACTAGTAAACCTTGAGCTTTGCTAATGACCGTGTAGGAGCCAATTTATCGGCTCCGAACCCATCAGTGAAGAATGAAGGTGAGATAGAACAACTCACATGGAACGTTATGGTAAGTACAGAACTTCTTATTTAAGCTACTGGCTCAAGGTGCTATGTCAGAATCCTCCTCTTGTGAGGCCAGATATCTGCTACGAACACCAAAAAAGTCTGGCTCAATCCAGTGGCTGTCCAGCCTCGTCCAGATGTCTCTAGAGGGTAGTGAAAGCCCTGAATATTGAAGATCGTCCAGTGCTTGTTTTGAATTCCTCTGCAGTGACACCATATGAGGCTAGCATAGATCCGACTTCTCGGAGTTCTCAAGAGGCTTTTTCAGCATCTTCACCTGATGTTGAGGGGAACCTCAGCTGATTATATCTGAGGGATTGAGGGGGATTCCTCAGATTTTAGTGAGGGAGGAAATTCCTACCACCATTTTTAAGTTGTATCAAGGGTCTGACCCTTGAAGGGTTTTTTGGGCAGACATACCACAGAAAAAGAAACAGAAGAAAAAGCATATTCCCCCTGTTGTAAAGGATCCCCAGCATGAATGTCAGGATTTCACTCAGGGTTTGTTTAATATTTTGATGGCCTTGAAACCTCCTCAGTGGGTCTATGGTCTTGCCCCCCCAAAAGTCTTCCATCCCTGTTAAGAGGCCTAGGGAACTGGATTCCTGCAATGAGGATTTGGATTCTGTGGAAGAGTCCCTAGCCTATTCTTCCTAAATTCCTTTCCACTTGGATTGCTGTTTGGCGGAAGAGGATTCTTCGAGTATAGACTCTTACTTGGAAGAGTTGTCTTTTGTGGATACTATTACCCACATGATGGACTATTTTAAGTGGGACTGTTTCCAGGTCTCTAACATTCAAAAGAGGTACTACAAGCTCCTACAGATAGTCTCCTAAACCATCAGCTGTCCTTCCTGTTCTGGCTGTACTTTTGTATACTTTTTCTGCAGCTTCTGTAGCTCCAGACTGTCAGCCTCCTGCATTAAAGAAGCCTGATAGGTTCTACAAGGTGACTGAGAACTGCAAATTTCTTTTAGTGCCCTTCTGCTAATCCTTCAGTAGTATCAAGTTCTTCTGACAACCCCTATAAGTTGTTACCATCTACTAAGATATTTCCTTCTGATAAGGATATTAGTGCCATGGAAAGGTTGAACAAGAAGGTTTATACTTCTGCCACCTTGTCCTTTAGGCCCATTAACTAGCAGAATCATATGACCAGGTATGTTTGACCCTCCTTTCTCAGGTTTCTAAGGTGGTTTCTGATCATCCTTATTCTGAGGGGAAGGCTTCTGCCCTTTCCCAGTTGGGATCTACTTCTCAAATTGCCCGTCACTCAATAAAATGCATCTATGATGCAGCTGATGCCTCTTCCAGGACTGCTGCTTTTGGTTCAGTTATATGGTATTATTCCTGGGTGTGCCTTCAGGCTTTGCCTGATGACATCAAAGCTAAATGTTTGGATGCAGCTGTTGTAGATGCCAAGTCTTTTTGGAACTGCTGCTGTCCATCCAGGATAAGGGTAGGGCCTTGCAGCAGCTGAAGCATATTTTTGTTTCCCCTATTCCCAGTTTCAGTGGAATTATGCTTCCAAGTCTGCCTTAGTTCGTAGACACAATCACCCCCCCCCCCCCCCCCGGTAAGAAGGGTCAAGGCATGTTACTCTTGCTACGAATACTTAGAATCCTTTTTCCCAGAAGCACTCTTTTCAGGATAAACCTGGTTCTATTTAACATTTGGCCTTCCCTTCTCTTCCACTTGGCCAGGTTCCCTTGTCTCTGTGCCTTTCCTTGTCTCTTCCAGATTGGTTGGATCATCTGTGATTCTTTGGTTCTGTCCCTTATCTGTCAGGGTTATTTCATGGTTTAGAAATCCCTTCCTCCCTTTTCAGGTATTCCTAAGCCTCCTTGAGAACAGAACAGCTTTCTCATTTTCCAGAGGTTTTGCAGTTCCTTTTGGAGCAGGGCAGTGTTCAGCTCATTCCACCCACCCAGCTAGGAAAAGAGTTTTACTCCAGAATGTTTTTGATTCATTGGAAGAAGGGTACATGGAGTCCACTTCTGGATCTTTCTCTGCTCAACACCTATCTCAAGATTCCTTCTTTGTGGATTTATCCCTTCAGACCTTGTTTCCTCTTCTTCCCCAGGCCCTCATGGTGTCTCTAGATCTCAAGGATGCATACCTTCACATCCCTATTTGCCTTTGGTTAAGGAAATTTTTAAATTTTTCTGTTTCCTCCTTGCATTTTCAGTTCTCTGATTTGCTCTTTGGCCTCTCTACTGCCCCAAGGGTATTCAACAACTGCCTCACTCCTGTTATTGCTATTTGTAGACGTCCATGTATACAGGTTTTTCTCTACCTAGGTGACCTGATCATTCAAGCGCCTCCTCCAGCAGTCTACTGGAGTATCTCCAGTTTTCTGTCCGTCTTTCATGCAGTCTAGGGTTCACCATAAACTTCCAGAAATCAGTCTTGATGCCTTCTCAAGATCATATTTTCCACAGTTGCAGGCTTCAGACCTTTCCTGTGCTAGCATCTTTCCCTGTCCCCAAGGTTATGTCCCTGACAGCCTTTTTCCAATCTCTTCTTCCTCTGTTCTCTATCATAGCCAGGGAGGTTCTCAGGGTTCTGGGCTTTATGGTCTCCACCATTCTTATGTTCCCTCTTGCCAGGCTCCACTGAGAAAGTTGCAGTGGAACCTCAAAATCTGTGTGACTCCAACACCCCCTCGAGTGAGTTCCTTGTTCCCTTTCTTCCTTGTCTCAGGCTTGAGCTGTACTGGTGGATCCTTCATCTTTCTCTCAGTCTGGGGCTTCCCTTCCAGACTCCAGTTCTCTCTCAGGAACTGTTCATTGATACCTCAGACATGGGTTGGGGATTTTCCTGTGGCCTCTTAAAGGTCCAGGGTCTCTGGCCTCCTCATCAGAGGTTGGACCATAGTAATATAAAGGTGAGAGCTCTGCTTTTGGATTTGTAAGCTTTTCATTCCCTCTTTTATCCCAGACCCTTCAAAGTCTTCACAGACAATACCACAGTGATGTGGTATATCAATAAGCATGGGGGGGGGTACGAGGTCCTATCTCCTTTTCAGATTAGCTCTTCAGGTCTATGATCTAGCTCTTCAGGTCTATGATCTAGTTATCCAGTAGCAAGTGACTCTTCAGGCAGTTTATATGCTCTCAGAGCACAATGTTGTGGCAGACTGTCTCAGCAGGTCCAGAACACAGGCTGATATAGATGCTTCACAGAGACATGTTCCTGGGCATTGCCCATTGGTGGGGTATTCCAGGTTGATATTTTCACGTGTCCTCTTTATGAACAACTTCTTCCATTCTGTTCTAGTGTCCCAAGTCCTCTGACTTGGAAAATGGGTGCCCTGTCTTTTCCTTGGAAGAAAATTTTTCTGTATAGTTCCTCCACTTCCTCTGTTAGCACACAATCTGTACAAGTTCAAGCAGGACTCTCCCAAAATCTTTCTGTTTCCCTTTTGGCCCAGATAGTATTTGTTCCCCAGGGACAGTCACCACAAGTTACCTCAACGAGTGGATCTTCTCACACCACAGTTGATCTCTTGCCCATCCTCACCTGTCCACTCTTCAAATGACACTGCGGGTTAGTTTTGATCCAGTTTAGGCACCTCTTTTCTGAGGTTGTGATTCAGGTTCTGCAGGAGGCCAGCAAAACCTCTACCAGAAAATGATGCATGTCCAAATGGGAAAAGATTTTCTGTCTGGTTCCTCTCTTTCCATCAAGATCCCCTCTCTGTGTAGGGTCTGAATGGAAAGAGATGGTAAGGGTCAGAATGGAGAGATAAGGGTCCAAATGGAGAGATAAGGGTCTGAATGGAGAGAGAACTCCGCAAGCAAAGGAGAGTAATATCGCTGGAATTGAATTAATCCTCTAGTCTTGGTGAGTACCTTCATGAGGGTCTATATTAAAAGCACGAAGGTGTACTTAGCTGAATACATAAACATCAACACTTCTTCATCGAACCACAAAAACATCGATTGTCCTGAAGCGCGAAATCCGAAACATCAAATTGTCATGGTTGGCCTTTCTGCGGTATAGCTCTATAAGGTAAGTGTGCGATAGTTATGGACCTTAGGGTTAGGGTACGGGTTAGGGTAAGTGCATAGATGGTAATGTATGTGAGATTTAGTGTAGGGTTAGAAGTAGGGTTTTGTTAAGTGTATGTGTGTGGATTATTTAGTTTGTTTGGGTATAGCTTCTTAAGGTAAGTGTGCGATAGTTACGGACCTTAAGGTTAGGGTGTGGGTTAAGGTAATTGCATACATGGTGGTATATGCAAGATTTAGTGTAGGGTTAGAAGTAGGGTTTTGGTTAGTGTATGTATTTGGTTTATTTAGTTTGTTTGGGTAGGTACTATGTAGCAGGCGGTGGGGTGGGACAACTATGACGGTTCAAGATTTTGAATTTCGCAGTTTAGGGCATTCAGTGTATTCACGTTTCACGGAATATGTGCCAATGTTTACGTATTCGGGTAAGTACACCTTCAATCATTTTAATATAGACCCCCTTCATGAGGTGGACGCACTTTTTTTTTTACAAAATCTTGCCAAGACAACACTGATACATAGACTGTATTTTATATATCATGGACAGAAGTAGGTTAAAAAATAAAAAAAAATATCTGGGTGCAGAAGACCCAGGATAAAAAAGTGCCCAATCCTGGTAGGTGCACTGGTATCAGGACTGGAAAAAAATGACAGCGTAAAATCCTAAAGACACGGAAACAAGAAAAATTCCTACAATGGGGCTAGGCCAGGCCTGGGGGGAGGATGCCCCCCCCCCCCGTTGCAGAAAGAAGTAACATTCCACAAAAATCACAATAACTGATGGGCCAAAAAGAGCCATAAAGACAATAGAGTGGACTACTGAGCCATAAAGACAATAGAGTGGACTACTGAGGATAAGAAGGAAATTGTTTTATTAATATTATACAAGAAGACCAGTACTTCTAGACAGAGGGTGATATACAAAAAGATTAAAAGAGAAATTAGAGGAAAGAAAAATACTTCCACAAGTGAAACTGTCAGAAGCTTCAAATAAAAATATGTGTTTATTAATGCAACAGATTATGAAAAACATTGTATAGAACAAGAAACCTTAGGCCATTTAGATTATGAAAAACATTGTATAGAACAAGAAACCTTAGGCCATTTGTAAAAAGAAGCAAGTGAGAAAGTACGAAAATATAAAGAAAAAAAATCTAGATACTTTTTGAAAGGTATAAAAAAGAAATATGGACGAGAGATCTGATATAGTGCAATATTTATGCCAAGGAGAAAGCTAAATTAATCAATACAAAAAGAGCAGCACCAAAGATATTTGAAGAGAATTACAGGTAAAGGCATCCAGACATGAAAAATTTTACAATGCAAAAATAAGAAAACAAAGAGGAAAAGTAGAAAAGAGGATTGGTAATGAAGAAGTTAAATAAATAGAAACCCGGGGTTATGGATTACCTATGAAGTGAAGCATTTTAGTGTAGAAAATCTAACTCTGATAACACTACAGATAGAGCAGTTGATCCCCAAATTAGGGAGAAATCAGTGGAGTGGGAAAACATCTGATCAGATGCCATATGTGCCTTCCATAGGAAACCAGTACAAATGTTCAGCTGGAGTTGCACAGCAAGGGAAGGAACAGGAAACTGTGGCAACTCTGATACAGTCAGTGTTGTGGAGTGATAGGCCAGTGAGTTCTCGTATGAAAGAGCAACGGATGACACAGGATGAAACTGAAGAGCATGTGGCACAGGAAGATGCTCTGAAACTTTCTATAGAATGCCCACAGGAAATGGATAACAAAGAATGTGCTCTCAGTTTAGAAGAAAATGATCTAATAGAAGAGTTGCTTCATTTAATATAAACAGACAGACATATTAAGATCAATGAAAGAAATATATTACAGAAAGTCAATAAAACTCAAAAAGTTAGAAGTCTGATAAAACAAATGAATACAGTAATTATGACTGTCCATAGAGAATCATATGATATAGCAGAAGTAAATAGGATATACTATTGTGCTGCTAAATTAATAATGGATTATGTTTTACTACAAAAACACAGGTTAGTAAGGGAAAGGAAGGGGATAAATCGAATGCCATCATGAAAGCATCAAACAGAGAAAACTATAAAGCAATTAAGACAAGAAGTGTCACTGTTAGAGTATAGAAGAGAGCACAGATAAACAAAAATACTCGGATAGATGCAGTATCAGAACTGATCAGGATCTGTAGTGCACTTTCACAAATAATAAACGAAAGATATCAGCACAGGTAGAAAAACTTGGAAGATATGCAGATAAATATAAAGGAAAAGTACAACATAAGCAATTTATTTATTGATGACCCAAAAAAGTTTTATAGAGAATTGTGAAGCAAGGCAAAATGACCTGAAACTCCACCAAAAAAAAAAAAAAGAAATCAATACATTTTGGAGAAATATTTATGAAGATCCTGTGGAATGTAACAAAGATGCTAAATGGATAGAAGAAGTAGAAGAAAGAATAAGAAGTTCAAATGTACAAGATATGAAATGGGATGAAGCCAAATTAAGAAAAGCTCCTAACTGGAAAACCCCAGGCCTAAGATGCTATACCTAACTTCTGGCTAAAAGTATTAACATCTTTATATGGAGATTTAACCATGAGTAAGAAATATTTATATGTGCACCCCAAACAGATACCAGCCTGGTTAACAATAGGAAAAAAACATACTCCTACTAACCTGCAAGCTATCCTAAAAACTATATAGACCAATAACTTGCCTTCCAGTGATTTAAGACTTTAGACTGGAATTGATGCAAACAGTTTACAGTCATTTAGAAGAGAACTCAAACATGGCAACAGAACAAAAGGGTAATAAAAGAAAATCGTATGGAACAAAGGCTCATTTGTTGTTAAGGTCATATTGGAGAACTGTAAAAAGCAAAAGGCATGTATAGACTATAAAAAAACATTTGCCAGTATCCCACATTCATGGATAAGAGTGCTTAAAACTGTGTAAGATGCACCCTAGACTGAGCGACCATGAAACAGTGGTAAAAAACTTTACAGCTAAGCCATGATAAAGAACAAATTATTATTTCAGGGATAACAATTCAAAGGTGGGATATTCTAGGGTGACTCTCTGTTACCGCTGCAGTTTTGTCGTACCCTTAACCAATTAAGCTGCCTACTTAACAGATTAGGTTGTGGCTACAATTTGGCCCCCAGAAAAAAAGCAGTGTAAATACTTATCTTCTTTTTATATATGATTTAAAACTGCAAGTGGTCAAAACTTTTTCAAATGATATAAGAATGTCATTTTATCTTGATAAATGTGTAGAAGCAACCTTTAAAGCAGGAAAGCTGTAGCACCAAAAAAACATTAGCTTGGGACAGGAATGTGGTAACTTGAGCAAGAGGGAGTATATAAATATTTGGGAATTGATGAAGGATCAACAATAAAACATCAACAAATGCAAATAAAACGTAGGAATATTTTAGAAGACTTAAATTAATAATGAACGCAACGTTGACATCTATGAACAAAGTCCAAGTTATAAACCGATTTGCTCTTCCTGTCCTAACTTATAGTTTTGGAGTGATTGACTAGACTAGCCTTAAAAGGTGTTGGATAGGCTGGACAGGAAAACAAGTAGGATGCTTCATGCTCATCAAATGATTTATAAAAGTCAGTGCATACCAAGATTACATTCTTCCCCATTCTGAAGGGAGTATGGGCCTCCTCGAAATTGATTACATGTATAGATCTGCAGTCGTGGGACTGCATGCATATCTGCTGACCTCACAAAACCCAAATGTAGTGAAAGTTTTGAAACATGCGAATAAGTCTAAAATGACTTCCCTGCTTAGTTTAACAGAAGCATATCGGCATCCAGTGGGAATGGTTAACAAATCAGAAATAGATAAAAATTAGATAGCAACTGAATGTGCCAAAAAAACAAAAGAAAGAATATAAGGTGAAGGATCAGACAAGAAGTGTGGAAAAATGCATAAATATAGTTGTAAGTTTAGAAAACTCTTGGAACAGCCTCATGTTGATCAGGACTAAATGCAGGAATGGTTAAGGAGAGGTAAATTTAAACCAAAAGACGAAAAGTTATTATTGACGGCCCAAGATAGTGGCCTTACGTACACATTAGTTTATAAAGTGCATTGAACATGTGGGAGAAACAGACAAATGTAGGTTTTGTAAAATAGAATTGAAAACAGTCCCACAACTTGTTGTGGTATAATAATGGTAGAAGGACCGTATACTGAAAGGCATAATAATGTGGCAAGGCTGTTGCATTGGGGATTGTGCAAACATTATAATAAACGAACCACAAAGCATCATAGAAAGTGAGGAGGTTTATATCACATGGGATCATCCATTACCAACAGTTCAAAAAATAGATTCAAGAAAACTGGATATAGTAGTTCATGAAAAGAAGACAAAAGTAGCATTGATCGTTGAAATTGCTACACCCAGTGACTACAGTGTCTTTTGTACAAAGAGACACAAAGTCATAAAATATTTGGATTTGCAGACAGAAATGAGGTCAGTATGGAAGGATACAGTTCCAGTAGTACTAGTACAATGGATCTTATAAGAAATAATTTGCAATCATACTTGGATAAGTTACTGATACATGTAACAATGTACAAATTGCAGGAGGAGTCATTACTGCGCACATTCCAGGTGCTGAGAAGAGCACTTTCGCCTAACATCAAGGATTGAAACAATACTAATTTCATGAACTTTAATCATACTTTGACTTAGGAATGGGATCAATTCCCATTATGGTATTAGAAACCTAAACACTTGGAGAAATTAAAAAAAAGAAGGTTCTTCTGGTTCACTCTTATTTGTGTGATCTGCTCCATACTGGGTTGGCATATTCTTCAGTTAAAGCTTGTCTGTCAGAAATTTCTGCTCGTCTGCCCTTGAATTCTCCTCTGGCTTTTAGGTTTGAGGTCAACCAGTTTCGTAAAGGCATCCTTCATATCAGGCCTCCCAGGAAGCCTATTCCACCTTCTTGGGGCCTCAGTTTTATATTTGAAATATTGACACATGCTCCTTTTGAGCTTGCTTCTTCAGCTTTACAAAATTGTACTTGGAAGGCTGTTCTTTTGGCTCTTACTTATGCCAAAAGAGTTTCTGAAATTCAGGCTGTCATGGCTACTCCTCTTTTTTTTCATACAGACAGGGTGTCTCTTCATACTAATCCTTCTTTTATGCCCAAGATGGCCAATGAGTTGTGCCTTAACCAGTCTATTTGTCTCCCTTTCTTTTTTTCCTTCTCCATAGTCTGCAGTGAGAAGGTCATTTGTGCCATGGATTTGCATAGACAGTTCGGATATCAAAAACATTTCCCCTAGCCAAGTATGTAGACAGTCATACTAAGGTTTTTTTTTCAAGTTAGACATATTTTCACTGATTCGTTGGATTTTTTGTCCAAAGTTTCCAACTTGGTGTATTCTGACGAGCTGTTGTTTGTAACCATAGATGTATAGGTTCATAGGTTGGTACTAGGCTATCAGCAAAGAAAGTAGTGGTGATGCCAGTGTTTGCAAATATGATCTTGGATAAATGACAGGATCAGGTAGTTCTTAACTCTGAGTTTGTAGGATGCTGGTCACTATACGGACAATTTTTGGACGATATAGTGATATTTTGGACAAGGAAGTAGAGGAATTTTTTTATTTGAATACTAGTACTTCTTTCTTGAAATTTACAGTAGAAGTGAGTGAGGAAAATGTGCATTATTTGGATGTTACAATTTCTAAAAATGGGAAGGAAAAGAGGTTTGATTCTAACCTCTATCAAAAATCAACTTATTCTAATTCCGTACTACATTTCAACAGTTACCATCCAGTGCACCAAAATAAATCTTTGGTTAAAGGTTAGCGAGGCTTGCACGTATGGTGAGTAATAATGACATGTTCTATGAACGGTGTTTGACACTGAAAGGTATGTTGTTGAATAGGGGTTATCCAACTAAATTTTTGGACAGCATTTTTGAAGAAGTGACCAGGAAAATACAAGAGGGGCATTTTGTCCCTATTAAGTATGGATAAAAAGAACAACAACACTTTAGTGAGTAAGAACGTTAACTACCAAAAAGCTTTGATTCTACCCTATAATACACAGTTTGAAGGGATTAAAAATATTATTAACCACAACTGGAACATTTTTAGGGTAGGTAGTGGTTATTCAAGCAAAGTAGGGCAGAACCCATTTGTAGTGTATAAGAAAGACCAATGTTTTAAGACTGTGTGTGAAAGACCATCAAGGTGATTTGTGACTGGATGTATGAATAAATGCGGCCAGTGTAATCAATGCAGATTTGTTGTCGAGGGTAGTGAAGTAGGGAAACCTGTTTGGGGGGGGGGGTGCTGTAAAAATTGGGCAAAGAGTTAATTGCCAGAATACTATTGTGGTTTAACTTGTTAAATGTCAACAATGTGACAGTTTTTATATAGGCAAGACCAAGGACAGGTTAAAAACTAGAATTTACCAGCATCAGTATGATATACAGAAGGAAGACTAGAGAAATGCTTTTGCAAGGCATGTTAAGAGCTACCCCACCCACATTTTTAAATATACAGTGACTGAAAAACTTAGTATGGATCAGAGGGGGAACCACTTGAGTTGCTGCTGGAATACAAAGAATTAATCTGGCAGATGCGATTCAATGTAGCTGAGCCCTCTGGATTGAATGAGACTATTTCTATCAGTAGTGTGTTGAAATTAAAAGCAGAATTATTTTTTTCTTAAGCAAATCATGAGGGAATATTATTCAAGGCTAAAACTTGATGTAGTTTTATGACAGGGAAGCCTGTGTTTTGATCTATGGTGTTGTATGTAATTTCAGTAAAATATCTGTGTTTATGGGATAGGTTTGTATTATTGCAATATAAAAATATTATGGCTTTACTATTGAAATGCAAGGTTGTTCTTTTAGCAAGTTTAACAGGGTATATTTTAATGGGCAATGGTGGCTAAAGGGTTAATTAGGATTGATTTTAATTGTCATGTGATGCTTAAAAGGAAACATGATTTATTGATTTTACAGTGTTCTGATGAAGTTAGGGATTGGCCTGACGAAAGCGCTTAACCTTTGTTGAACAAAGTGGCTGCTGGAGTGTTTTCCATTCGTTTTTTTTTTAACAATTCAGATATTATTTAGATAAAACTAAATTTATTCGCAAATCTGAGCAGCTTTTTGCTTCTTTTCATCCCGGTACTTTGGGTTTGGCTGTTTCTAGGCAAACCATCTCCTAATGGATTTGTAAGGTAATTTCCTTTTGTAATTCTTTTCATGGCAAATGTCTTTCCTTGGCTGTAAAGGTACATTCTACTAGGGTGGTTGCCTCCTCTGGTGCTTTTCTCAAGGGTTTGGATACTAATTACATTCTTCAGGCTGACACTTGGCCCTCTGTTCATACTTTCACTAATCATTACGAGCTGGATGTTATTTCCAGGGGCATGGCAGGATTTGTTAGGGCTATCCTGCATGGGTTCGTGGAGGTTTCTTCTGTGCCTTATCCCTCCCAGGATTCCTCTTAAGTTCTTGTACTCCTCCCTTAGGTAAAGAATACTGCAACAGTGATATAGAAGGACATAGTACAGTTCTGTAAAATCTTACCATAACAATAGATGCCATTCTCTTCACTGTTGCAGTATTCAGTCCCACACTCCTTCCCCCCTCTTGTCTTAGCTCTTGCCCTGTAATTTTGTTGCCCTCCTGGCCAAGGGGCCCGTCTTGATTTTTTCTTTCTGTATGCACATGTTCTCCTTTGGCCCTGAGCGGATTCTGTTCCTTCTGGGACTTTTTCAGATCCGAGTGTTTGCTTCTGTGTGTCACCTTTATGCCATATGTCTTGTGTTGGGAGCATGCATGTGACTTATAGTGCATATAAGATCTAAAGGCATTGGTATACTGTCTGGAATGGGCTAACCGTAGTTGGAGATCCCTTAGGTGAAGAATACTGCAACAGTGAAGAGAAGGATATCTATTATGGTAAGATTCACAAAAAACGGGGTGAAAAAGAACCAATAATCCAAAAGTTGAGGAATGGAGGACCAAATCAAAATGCGTTAAATATCAAAATGTTTATTCCACAAACGCTCCAAGCAGAAAAGTTAGACCACACACATCAATGGGAAACACGGCATCATGCTTTCTGCTTGGAGCGTTTGTGGAATAAACATTTTGATATTTAACGCATTTTGGTTTGGTCCTCCATTCCTCAACTTTTGTATTATGGTAAGATTGTACACAACTGTACCATCTTATTTGTTTAAGTTAGAATGAGAAGGGGGTCTTCACTGCTGTCAAAGTGACAGCTATACTGGACCAGATTCTAAAATATAAGCCAAAAATTGTCTTCTTACATGAAAGTAAAATTAAATGTAAACATTCCTATTTAGTTTTGCTGAAGTGGATGGTGTCTATGTTTTAAGTTGTACCACCTCCTCGAAGATAGGGGTGTCCGTATTACTTAGTAAATCTTTGGGATTGCAGGTGGTAGATGAGAAGCAGGTCTTACAGGGCCGATGGATAATTCTTAGACCGAATTCCATTTTGGAGGTAATAGTACCAGCTAATGTTTATGGGTCAAATATAGATGAGGAATTCCTTCTTAAGCCCTTGCTTCAACACTTGAAGACTAACCATACCTAACTGTATTACAATTATTGGTGAAGATTTTAACATGGTGATGGATCCATTGGTAGATAGGGTACCACCTAGTTGAAGATGGTTACGCGATATAGGGTATCTCCTAAATCAGTTTACGTTGGAACATGAGCCAATTGATGTTTGGAGGGATCATCATACCACAGAATATAGCTACACATTTCATGGGTTAGACAGTAAAATGGCTAGCAGATTAGATAGGTGGTTTCTTAGTAAAACAGCAATACATTTGCTTAAGAAAGGGATAATTCTGTGGTGAAATGACACTAATATCGCAATGTATAGGTAAATCAGTATTGTGCAGAGAAAATCTCTGGATAATAAGAAATTTGTCGGGTGTAACCACAAGATTCCATCTTGTGATGCACTTCACTTTGTGTTGTGTGCCTGGGAGTGAAACATTTAGATACAGAATGTGACATCTGTTGCAATTTCAGCTCCAGGACACAATGAGTGCCAAAATAAGTTTAATTTTGAAAAGGTATCTTCCTACTGAAGTTTAACTAAGGAAAGAGAAAAGCAAAAATGTAGACAGGGTGAATAGGGATTCTGATGCTCCTCTCCCCTAAGTCTGTTTGTAAGAATGTTTCCCTAGCCAAAACAAGTTAAGGTCACAGCCTTGAGCGATAGCATGCACTAATCTCAGGGCTTTCCCATTTGGAGATTAATGTCTTGACAAATCCTGCTTCCAGAAGAAGACTTTGTAGCTTATTCTTGGAAGGAGAGCTTTCCAAATATCTGGAGTTGTGGCCTTCTTCTCCCATGTCTATGCTTATGACTAGTTATCTCCATAGTCTTCTGTTCACCTTGGCTTGGACATGATGATGAAGGCATTAGTCAAGGTACAAGTTGAGATGGGCATCCTCTGTTTCCCCTCTGTATTGAGGGTGGCTTGTGGAGGACCCTTGCCATCTGTGTTTATTGCTCCTTCCTCAGCCTGTTATGGCTTTGGGTGTATCAGACTCAACTGTTTTCAAGCAGACTTCAGCACTGACCTAGATGGAGCATTTATTTTTGGTGCCAGTGTCTCCATCCATACTAGTGACCTCTGTGACAAGTATTTTGGAAGAGAAAATGTTTATGTTCCAGGCCCTCAATGTCAATGCCTTGACTTTGACCTTGGCAACAGCACTGTTTTTGTTGTTGTTGTATACAGCAGCGTTTGAGTCTCCAGCACTTCAAATACCTCTCAACCTATCTGTGCAAGAAATCTAGACAATAACTAAAGTAATGGATGGACAAAGGCCCACAAATATTGACAGATTTTAGATATTGTTCTTATAAACTTAGAAAGTTGGTTGCCTATTGATATATTGGCACTCAAAATGCTGAGTGCCAACAAGCCAAAAAAAAAAAAAACAGACTGAAAACACAGGAGAAGAGCAAATCTCGAAATTCGCTCTTCTTAACACTTCATCTTGCAGGGGGTGGGAGGGGCAAGCTCCCTACACTTCTCTCACTTTCTATATATACCAACTCTGAGATCACCATACTTCAGAGAAAAAGGAATATTCTGAGAAATGGCATCTTGGACTTGGTATATGCAAGTCCGATCTTTGGCCATTCAGTCTCCACATTTCAACATTTCAAATGGTTACCTAGAAGGCTTCTAGAATAACAGGATTTGTGTTAGCATGTGTTTTATGAAGGATATGAAGTCTGAAATTCAAATGTCTGTCCTTATTTAGTGACTTAATTCCCCAGTGATTTGCCAGGAAACCACACATTTTTATGATGAACAGACCAAAGGTACAAGACAAAAATCTAGACAATTGAGGGGTATGGCAACACAGCCTCCTTTGTGGTCACTGTTGGTACTGGGACTCTGCCTGTCTGCATCATCATCACTATCATGGGCTTCAACATCAGTTAGAAGACTGACCTGGCTTGTCTGCCCAGAAAATATGTATCCACTATAGGGGCCAGGAGATAGTGCAGTTGCATCTCATGTTGGTAGATGAAGAAGAATGTACATCCAGTTTGGCTGCACCCTAGGGCACCCCTCAGTCTGCTGTCTTGGTCCTTTTATCTTCATCCAAGAAGAACAGAGGGATGGAGAGTCACCATTAGTTCCTAATATCTAGGACAGAGTCCTCTATTGTGCACCATGACAAGTACTCTAAGATTGTACCAGAAAACAGGAAATGCAAAAGGAGGCAATTAGACTCGCTGATGGAGTCCCCCACCCCAGACATTGATCTGGATGAAGGGGAAGCTTTCCACAATCTCTTCCTAATGACCCATTAGTTGGGGAGATACTGGAACGCTTGTGTCAGTGGGTCATAGCCAGTTTATCTAGCCTTCTCCTGCAGAAGAGATTTTAAGAGGTTTTGTATTCCACCTTGCCTACCTCTAGGATGATTTCTCCTGTGGACATTGCACTTTTGGTAGATAAGCCCTGGCAAGAACTGGATGTAGTGGAGTTTATCCCTAGGACACCAAATAAGGTTGTCTGCTTCCAAAGAACAGACCTGTTTAGGGCATGGTTCCCTTGGATGACTCTGTGGTGGTGGCAGCAGCCCTTAAAAAGAGCCCTCGGAGGAAAGCCCAGTGATCCATCCCCAGATCAGGATTCACAGGCCAGTGGACGTTTGTGTTTCTTAGTAAAATTCAGTAACTGACTAGTAAGTGCACTGCCTGGATGCCAGGAGAAAAGAAATACTGAGGACCTGAAGGAAAATCGGCTACAAAAGATAAGGAAAGTTCATTTACAACTCATTCATTCTTGGTTTGAGCACTGAATTACCTGGCTCATATGCCATGTCTTCATAGTGCTTTAACAGAACATACACTAGACATGCTGAAAAGGTTACATTACAGTGATCTTAGAAAAAAAAAAGAATCACTAGCAACAACATTTGCAATTGTATCCATGCTATCCATGAGCCTGATTCATAAGGTTGCTGGGTCAGGCATAGTGATGCACCTTCTTCCTGGCTGAAGCACTTTAAATTTGCAGATAGCTTCAAAACATCCTTCAGCAGTCCACCATGTGATAGGTCCTCCTTGTTTAGACCCAAAGTAAAAGCAAGCTACAGAGCAATGAGCAGGAAGGCAAGATACTCACAGCTGTGGGTGTTAAACCCCTCAATCCTCTTTTACAAACTAGAAAAGTATATGAAACTTGTGTTTAAAAAAAAAAAAAAAACAGTAACCATATGAAGAGCATTCAGACAGAAATTCTGCCGGACATGGGAATTTATCGTCTGGTGTGGCAAGCCATTTTATAGGACAGATAGACAAGGGAGATCATATCTGGAGGTTACAAGATTCCCTTCATTCCCTTTTAAGGCCATCATCTTTTCCACTTGCTGACATCCCTGTCTTTCAGAAGGTGGCAACTAAACTTGAGGTTGCAAACTACTTGCACAAAAGAGCCATCCAAGATGTCGTATCAGATCAGAAAGGTTCTGTGGATTGTTTGAGATTCTATTTAGTACTGAAGAATGTAGTGGACCTTGGGACCCATCTTATATTTAAGTGGTCTAACCCATTGCATACAAAAAAGAAAATAAATTCCAGATTGTGCAGTCAATCCTTCCATGCCTATAACTTTCAAGATGGCTGCATATTGAGTAACAGCGTCATTCTTGCTCTCTCAGTTTGAAAACAGAAATTCAGCAGAGAAGGCCAGTGGACTTTTGTGTTTCTGGGAAAATTTCAGTAACTGGCTAGTAAGTGGACTGCCTACATGTCAGGAAAAAAGAAATAAATAGGGCCTGAAGGAAAATCAGCTACAAAAAGTGTTTGGAAAAAACACTGACTGGGAAAAGTACTGCAGCTGTTCAGCAAAAAGCAGTGCAAGCTCCAAACATGACTTCCAGTAACATAGAGGAAAGCATAAGACAACTACACACAGACCTGGTTAAATAAATGAAACACTGATTGAATATATCAACTCAAACAACAAAAGGCTGGAAAAAATGGAAGAAGCTTTAAACGGGTATTAGGATGAGGTGATAAAACTGCAAAAAATCAGAGGTCGAAATGAAGAAAAGGCTAGTTGAATATGAGACTGCTCAAGAAGCTGTTTAAAAAAATAGAATTAGAGGACAGAGCATGTAAGGAGAGATTTTTCTGAGGTGGTACAGTGGTAGCGTTGTTACCTCACAGCAAGAGGTTTTCCCGTTCGATTTCGGCTTGGCTTGGGAATGCCTTCTGTGTAAAGTCTGCATGTCCTCCCTGTAGTTGGATAGCATTTGAAAGACATGCGTGCATAAATGGGCTTGCCTTCGTTGAAGGCTGGGCGTCGAGCTGGCACCTCGGCGTTTTCGTAAAAATCTACTGCCAATCATTAGCAGACCGGAGTTCCACTGTGGTGACCCCTTACCGGGAAAATGCCGAAAGACAAACAGCAACCAGAGAATCTAGAAGGAACAGACTGTATTAATTTTATGAAAACACAAATAAGCAACTGGACTGGCATTTCACAGCAGGAGTTGTTAATTGAAAGGGCACATTATGTAAATGCTCTAAACCTGGCTATGAGAAAGCAACCTAGACCTTTAATAGTAAATATGCAATCCTACCAGCAGAAGGACTTGATTCTAACAAAATTGTGGCAGAAGGACAAAGTACTAAAAGTGGGAGATAGAAGAGTGTTTGTGGAAAATGATTGCTCATTGTACAGCAGGCAGAAGAAGAATATATTTATTCCACTATTCAGGGAATTTCAAGAAGCAGACATGAGATTCAAACTGCTGTGCCCAGCTATCTTCAAAATATTCTTCCCTGGAGAGACAGAAATCTTTTTTGAAGCACATGCTAAGGAGGAAATACAAAAGTTTGTCCAACAAAAAGTGAGCTGTGAATCTGGTGATTCTGCTTTTTGTTCTTCTGGTAATAAAGATCACCGAGAGACTGTGCCAGTGAGACCTTTTCCAATGTTTCAAAGGAAAATGCTGGAGAAAAAGAAGGGAGCACAAGAGTTGACTAGAAGAATTGAGAGGACATTGGAAATGAAACAGAGACAGGATTTGGGAGATGTAGATGAACAGGGATAAAACCAGTAACTTGGAAATTGACAAATGTGGGATTATAAAGCAATAATTGTATTTGTGAAGTAGAACAAGAAAATCTGAAAACAGTGGACTTTATGTACTTGTGGGGACACTAAAGTATATGCCCTACTTGATATCATTAATGTTTGGAAAAATACTTGGGGGAGGGGAAGAGGAGGGAGAAAGTTGACCGTAAATGAAACAAATTTTTTCTTAATAGTACTATTTATATGTATGACTTGCTTTGCTTGCCATAAAGTAAGTTTTCTAAGTTAAGTGTAATGGGGATAGTATTAACAGGTGCTCCTGTTTTTTTCCTCCCTTCCCTGATTTTCTTTGTTCAGTTTTAAAGAAATGTAGGCCCTGCGATGTTAAAGTGTGGTTCAAAGACTATGACAAGGGAAAGGTTGGTGTGCTTTTTCTCATTTTTGCATGGGGGAATGACTGGAAAGAGGCTCTTAGCTTGATCTAGTAACAAGTTTTAAGAGAAAGCAAGTAAATGAAAAAGAGTATTGAATATTATAAGGCTTTTTCTAGCAAATAAATGTATGTTTAATAGCAATTCTGTATCTTGTCCTCATGTCCCCATGGAGACAATCTGATAAAGAGAAATTTACTAGAAACAAAGAAAAACTGTCTAGGAGATAATGTTCTGAAAACATTCAGATGTTCTCCCAGCTAGGAGAGCTATTAAGATAAGACAAACCCAGACGGCACTTAGTAGAACACAGGCTGCACAATGCTTCTTAGCATTAGGTTAACTCAAGTCTGTGAGTGTGTCTGTCAGTTTGGGACATTTGTTCCTATTAGAAGGGTGAAACTTCAATATTTGAATATGTACATAGTTTTGTGTGTTGGTAGAAACTTTATAGGTTTTAGGGGGGCATTGAGGTTTGTTGTTTTTGAGGGCTGTCAATAAAACAAAATGTTTTGCAAGATGTGACACAGGCTCAAATGGATATGACAAGAAATAACTGTATAAAAGCTGAACCTGCCAAACAGTGTATGCATGTAACACAAAAGCTGGAACTAGACATTTAACAAAAAAGCGGTTATACATAAAAAGTGGGAATAGTAACTTTTTAATACAGTAATGCTTTCTGTAATGTCTGTAAAAGTCAATAGTTTTACAGAGAAATACAAAAAAACAAAGAGTAGTGAACTATATTAAAAAAATTAGAGTGCAAATAGCTATGCTACAGGAGACAGACTTGTAAAGAACTGAACATGTGAATTTGATAAAGAAAAGTTTTCAGCTTGGTTATTCAGTGGAATACCTGAGACAAAGATAAGCAGGAGTACTTATATTAATTGCAAGAGGAGCTCCAATACTGACAGAAGAGTAAAAAAAAGATAATGGTAGATTTGTAGAACTAAGGGCCTACTGACAAGGGAGGAGGATTATACTGACATGCATTTATATTCCACCTAAAAACTGCTATAATGGAGCTTAAGAAAATTCTGAGAGAAATGATCAGCTTTCAATAAGGAATATTACTTATAGGTGGGGAGTGGAATTTGATTTGGAGCAGTGAAGATGTGTCTGTGGGGCACAGAAGGGAAAGTATAACAAAGAAGGGTAGACTTTTGAAGAAATTATCAAGGTATTTTGGTATTATTTCTTGTACAAACATCATACAGAATTTTTCATGTATGGGCTGAATTATGGGTATATGTTGTTTGAATTGTTGGAATTATTTGTTCAATTTTTTATTCAGTTATTATATTGAATTTTATTTGGGCGATACCTCTTTAAGTGAGGGACTATAAGTAGGGCTCACATGTGATGTCTTACTTTACTATTTTGATTTCTTGGCATTGAAAAAGGCTTATATTAGCCAAAACCGGTTTGCTTATTCAGCAATGGTTTTGATCATTGCTGATTAGATTTGAAGCAATAAAATTATACATCCTCACAGCTGGTCCGTTTTTTGAGTGTTTTTGGCTGTTCGTGATTTGGACCATGCAGTAAATCCTACGTGCGTGACCTCTTGGGTTTGGTTGCAGTCGCAGTTCTCTTCTTCACGCTGGGGACGCCTGGATGTAGATGCTTCTCTATTCAGTTATACATTGCCCTTGGATTTTTCTTTTTTGTTTACCTATGTAAGACGGGTTCCCTACATTCTTTCTACAGTTTTGGTGCTTTGGTGTTTTGTCGCTGGAAGGTTTGGACTAAATTCAGTTTGTAAAGAATTGTGCGACTTAAAGACATCATATGGTGGATGTGGTTTTTGTTTGCGGCCTTATTCCACGATCGGCAGCCTCGTGAATTACGGTTCAGCATCTATTTTTTATCTTCCAGCTTGGATGTAACAACTTGTGTCAGTATGGGTTCTTCTCTATAAGGTACTGTTGGGAACTATTTGTATTGGTTTTTTCAAGAGCGCTTTTTGTTTTTTATAGCGCAGTTTTTTTGACAAGATATCTACACATATTTTTGGTTGTTGGTTACTGTTGACATTGGGACCTCAATTTGTACAATATATATACATTTTTTGAGCAAGCAGCACGGGCTGGACTATCGGAGGCTTTGTCCGATCTGAGATTATTGATCAACAGTTGCTTCAGTTTACAAGCTACGAAACGGGGGCCATTTTGAAGCTCCTGGCATTTTCTTCATGGACACAATTATACAAATATAATATTTGATTGTTATGTATATATGTATGTTGTATTACAATATGTTTCTTATGTTGTTTTTTTTGTATTCGTTGTAGGTGGTCTACGGGCTACTTTGATTAGGGTATCATATAGGGGAGAGCATTAACTCAGACAAAAGCACCAAATTTTGTATTCCATGCAGACATTTGTGGAACCACGGTTTTGAGTATATATAATATGAAACGGGAATTATTTCCATTTCTTGGCCGTTCTTTTTACAGATAAAGTCTTCATAGTATTACATGAATATTGTAATTGTATGTCATTCCAACAGGTGTTTCCATAATTTTGGTTACTTACATTTTGATATGGCATAACAGAGAACTTTATTCATGCCATTAGGTTGATTTATGCTATATTGTTCAATAGGGTTGCATGATTTTTGTCTGTGTTGTGGGGTTAGTGTATCGTGAACGATTTATGATTCATGGTATATTGTTTAACTAGGTTGCAGGATTTTTGTCTGTGCTGTGGGGTTAGTATGTCATGTACGATCTATGGTTTCTATAATAGTGGGTTGAAATTGTTAGGACATGGAACAATTAAGGAGAGGAACCAACAGGATTAATGTTTATACTTGTGTATGTCTTTGTACTCTCAGTAACACAGACTTTTGTCACCAGGACATTAATCATCCATTATATAGGGCCACTATTATTTTTAGCTTGAAATATTTAGGCTCTTTTGGGTATCATTCAATATAAGGGGTAACATGGGCATTGTTTCCAATTTACATTGAACAAATATGGTGAGGAACCAATAAGATTAGTTCACTTATGTGCATAGTAGGGAATGTTTTTGTATTTTTAGGAATACAGACCTTTGATACTAGGACACTAATTATTCATCTGAAGAGGGCCACTATTTTTAAATTTAAATATTTAGGTTCTTTTGGGTTACATTGGATATAAGGGGTAGCATGTGTATTGTTGCTAACTGATACTCTTAATGCATCCTGGCATTGTTGGTTGAGACGTACTGAATATTATTTTGTTTGGATTGAATTTTCTGGAACATTTCCAACAACATTCAATTATACATTTATTTAAGATATTATTGATGCTCCATATTGGGATAATAGGTTTTATATTCAGGTAGAGTGATTCTAACTAGTTTATTTAGGGCTAATATGGTCCAACATATTACCAGATGAGATGAAGGTCGTTCTGGTTTAATATGCTTTAAGGCTGTTCAATTTTGTTCAAAAATCAGTATTTTTGTACCAGATGAGACGAAGGTCATTCTGGGTTACAATAACTATTAACAACTTTTAATTTCGGAAAGTTGGTGACAAACATTTTACCAGAGTGGATGAACATTAAGATCACTATAATAACTCTGGTCTATTAAAACTTGATTTGATTTGGACCATACAATACCAGATGAGACGAATGTCATTCTGGTTGATTTTCAAGTTTTTTTGGATACATAGTTTTTTTGAATATGAATAGTACTTGGTTTTCCCAATAGGATATTGGTATATATTCATGTTTTGTCCCATTCAATAACATCCACAGATTGTTGTGGGTTCTGTTGAATGTTAGGGATATGTATAGACCTTTGCTAAATTTGGTATTTCAGGTTTTGGTCTAGGTATTATAGTTTGGACAAGGCTATACAGGGACTGATATAAATTGGTTGTTTAAGTTTGGAAGTGTTTCAGAATTTCTAAAGAGTACATTTTTTCTATAAAATACTTTTTTGAACCATTCAATTATGGATTTAAAAGACATTCTACATGGATTGTCAGCTGATAAGGACAATTTGGAGGTGTTTGGTTTGACCAATAATGCCAGTTCTGGGAGTAGTGAATTTATAGCCAATGATGAACAAAAATGCAGTTATATTTTTACTAAATTGGGGAAACACATGAAAATTTTACGTACCAATGTGTGGCATATGAAGTTGTTCAAAGCTTATCAAGCTAAGGATATAACACCTAGGGGGTTGAGGGTACGAATACAACCTTTGGTGGCACATGTTGATGATGAGTTAACTAAGGATTGGGCAGAAGCACAACATTCAGCATCCATGCTCTTTGTTAGTTGTTTGTTGAAATATTATGACAGAATTATTATTAATAATTTGTCAGATATTCAAGGTTTGTGCTTGGAGGCCGAAAAATTTAACAAGCATCAGTTTTATTCTCAACACATATCCAATTTAGCCAAAGAATTGTCTATTTTAGAAAAACAGTTGATGAAGAGAAAGATTAACAAATTTCAGCGTGATCTCATGGATTATGAAAAGGGGAAGCCCTTTATTAATCAAAAAACAGTTAGATTTAGTGAACCTAGGATGAATCAAAGGGTTAATAATAATAAGAAGAAAAGACCCAGGCCAATTCTCAGACATGCACATACATCCTCAGATTTTACTTCTGAGGAGGAAATCTACTCTACGTCGGATGGAGAAGCATCCTCACGTCAGGTGTCCCCAGTGGCAAAAAGAAGACAGATGCCCCCTTTAGATAAAAGGGTAGGAGGAGGGGGGGCAGAAAACATAGATCTAGGTTCCAATACTCCGACTCTACAGAATCTGTTGCAACAGATGATACAATAGTTAACAATGTTCATAATATTTCTTCCTTTGCTCTCTCCCCTGGTCAAATCACACTTTTGAATAAAGGATTGAACTTTGTTCCAAGTTCTGTGGTTCCTGAACATGATTTATTAAATGATGTTAACAATTTTTGTAGATTGCTTAATCTGAAAATATTTTTTTCAGATAAGAATGAATCTCAAAGATCTACTGAATTCAGATTCAAAAAATCTACTTTTGTTGCTCCAATGAATAAACATGTTTCTATTTTCAGGGAATGTATCATGAAAGAACTACATTATGCTAATGTATATCAACCACAATTTAATAATCTAAGCCATAGTGAAAGACAGGCTTTATCAGAGCTTAAGAATAATCAACAGCTAGTCATTACAATGGCAGACAAAGGAGGTGCCATAGTGGTGATGGACTATTTAGTATATCATAATGAAGCTCTTCGACAGTTATCGGATACTAGCTATTACAAACAGCTTAAGCAGGATCCCACTTTACATTTTAAGGCTGAAATAGATAGGTTTTTGGAGGTGTCAGTTACTCAGGGGGTAATTACGGAAAAGGTAGCTAAGGAATTACAGGTGGAGGAACCTATACATCAGTACCTGTATTTGCTACCTAAAATCCATAAGGATGCAAAAAATCCCCCAGGTAGACCTATTGTTTCTGGGCGTGGTTCTTTAACTGAGCCTCTATCTTGCTTTCTTACTGTTTATTTAAAACCTCTATTGAAACATATTCGATCACGTATACAGGACACAACGGAGTTTCTCAACATAGTCCAAGATTCACAATTGGAATCCTCCTGGTGGTTGTGTACTCTTGATGTGGCCTCATTATATACCAGCATACCACATGAACTAGGCATTCTAGCGGTTTCATATTGGCTTTATAAATCAAAATTGTATTCTATGGAATTTAACAATTTTTTGACCAAATTAACTGAATTTGTGTTATGTAAGAACATTTTCTATTATAATGGCCAAGCTTATTGGCAAGTCAATGGAACAGCCATGGGGGCGTCTTTTGCCCCCATATATGCCGATCTGTTCATGGGTTATTTTGAGGCCACTTATATATATGATACACATCACAATTCTTTTTTGCTAGATCTTGACATTTGGAGAAGATATCTTGATGATTGTTGGATGGTGTGGCGTGGAACTAAGGAACAACTTTCCAAATTTGTTGATTATTTAAACGACAACAATTTTGGAATTCGTTTTTCGGTCAACATTGAATATGATAGCATTGTGTTTTTGGATGTCATGATTAAGAGACTCCAGGATCAAACTCTAGTTACATCAGTATATAGAAAATTTCCTCAGTATAACACTGCTACATGCGAATAGTTGTCATCCACGCCACATCATCCACAACATCCCCAAATCACAATTTATGAGGATGAAAAGAATATGTTCCTCTTCGGAGGAAGGTTCCAAGGCTTGTGATGATCTTGTTAATAGATTTGTTGATCGGGGATATCAAAAACACATCATTATGAAATCTTTGAAAACAGTTAAACATTTATCACGTTTAGATTTATTACAATATAAATCTAAACAACAGTTCAATCACAGATCAGGGAGGAATTCCCCTTTAAGGTTAGTTACTACCTATGGGGCCAATACCAATCGATTTGTTGAGATTATTAATCAACATTGGGACATTTTACGTTCCCATGAAATTCTAAATGATATATTACCCCAACAGTGTTCTTTTTCTTACAGAAGGGGCAGAAATTTAAATTCTTTTCTAACCCATTACAAGAGACATAGTTCACAGTATCCACCACAGACCACTTTGGAGGGAAACATATTGAAGGGAAGTTTTCCATGTGGCCATTTTTCATTTTGTAAATTTATGCCCAAAACTAATGAGCTCTCTAGTAGAAATACATCCCAGGTTTTTGAGATTAGGATGTTTTCTAATTGTAGTTCGGATTGGGCAGTATATTTGGCCACATGCAATTGTTCTGCATTTTATGTGGGACAGACCTCCAGGTCTGTTAAATTGAGGGTTTGTGAGCATATTAGTGCAATTAAACATAAACGCATGACTAATGCTTTGTATAAACATACCCTTGAACATCCTTCTGCCCATTTTACATTTATTATTATAGATAGAATTACTTTACATCGACAAATGAAAGCAGGATGGCACCAAAAATTGAATGAAATGGAGTACAAATGGATTATAAGGTTAGGAGGTCTTTTCAGACCAGGTTTGAATACATTAGAACCAATTCAGTAGGTTGTGAATATAAGCATATTTTGATGTATTCCATTCTTATATATTCCATTTTTGTATTCCATATTCATATTGTGTTTGTTTATACTCACCATGAGTGAGTTTCACATGGTCATATTACATAAACATCCTAGCCTTATGTATACATTGTGATATACTTTCACAATGTTAAGTTATTGATTTGTGGCACAACTGTTTGAATTGTTCCATGTAATATATAAATTACTAGTTTGTATATCACTTTATGTATGTTAAACATTCTTGAAATATACATATGTATATTTATATTGAATGTATCTAATATTATTTCTTGTACAAACATCATACAGAATTTTTCATGTATGGGCTGAATTATGGGTATATGTTGTTTGAATTGTTGGAATTATTTGTTCAATTTTTTATTCAGTTATTATATTGAATTTTATTTGGGCGATACCTCTTTAAGTGAGGGACTATAAGTAGGGCTCACATGTGATGTCTTACTTTACTATTTTGATTTCTTGGCATTGAAAAAGGCTTATATTAGCCGAAACCGGTTTGCTTATTCAGCAATGGTTTTGACCATTGCTGATTAGATTTGAAGCAATAAAATTATACATCCTCACAGCTGGTCCGTTTTTTGAGTGTTTTTGGCTGTTCGTGATTTGGACCGTGCAGTAAATCCTACGTGCGTGACCTCTTGGGTTTTTTTGCAGTCGCATTTTGGTATGGAAGACATGAATTCAGTACCAAGAGTTCAGCGTGAATTTATATATTCCCCAAGATGCAAAACAATGGGCTAGGCTAGACAGAATTTACATTTCACAGGCACATGTGCATTTAATTGAAGGTCTTGAGATGCACCCAATGACTATTTCAGATCATGTGCCAATTGTATGTGTCTTTTGGCTTTTCCCGGTTAGGGGTCTCCACCGCGGAACTCCGGTCCGCTAATGATTGTCAGTTGATTTTTATGTGCCGAGTTGCCAGCCCTGATGCACAACCTTCAATGAAGGTACGCCCATTCACGCATGTCTCCATGCAGAAGACGCTCTAGCTGAGAATCGAACCAGACAGCGTCTTACTGTGAGGCAACAACGCTACTGCAGCACCACCATCGCGGATATCATGTGCCAGTAATAACTAAAATAAAAACTTGGTAATGAAATAAAAATGAGATACTGGTGCTTTCCCACCTGTCTGTTGAAACAAGAGGAATTTAAGGAATGGGTAGTGGAAACTATTCAGGAGCTGTTAGAGAAGATAAAATTTTCTTCTGAAAATATTGCTAAGGAGAGGGCTAAAATTAAAATGATGTTTAAAAATAGGTTGGAAATAAAAGGGAGATATGGTTAAGAAGTAACAAGAATTATTTAGAGGGACTGACAAATAGTATTGCAGAATAGGGGGAATTTTGCAGAACAAGAAGAGGAGCAGCTGCAGAATGCTAAATGGAAAATAAGGATTGCCTCAATTTAATATGCATGAGTGTAGAAGGATTGCTGTTAACCAACTTGTTTTTATAGTAATTCTAGAGCAGAAGAGCTTTTAGCATAATGACTCGGGCAACAGGAAGTAGAATGGGCTGCCAATTGGAGAGCATACAAGAGGGAAGGTAACGAGATCCTGTAGAGGTATTAGAAATATTTTGGAAATTCTATGAAAGTCTGTATAAAGTAGAGAAATATGGAAATCAAGTAAAAGGTACAAATGGAAATGTTTATGGAAGAATTAAATGTGCCAAGGTTAGTGGTAGATGAGACTAAATTGCTAACATGATAGGAGAAGAAGAGATAAAAATGATGATACATAACAAATCTACAGGAAAGTCCCCAGGAATAAATGGTATTCCTGTTTAAGTTTTGAAGGGGAAAAACTGATAAAGATCTGGAAGGTTTTGTTTAATAGTATTTTAAGAGGAGGAGAAGTGCCAACATTCTGGAAGAAAGAGGTGGTAGGTGTAATACCTAAATAGGGTAAAAATCCACCAGCTCACAGGCCCATTTTAGTATTAAACCATGATTATAATGTGTTTATGTCTATAATGGCTAAAGGCATGACAAAAATTATGCCAAAATTGATAAATATGGATCAGTTTGGTTTTGTGAAGGGGAGACAAACATTTGACAACATTAACAGAGCATTGATAATCCAGAGGGAAGTTGAATGTAAGAAAATACCACTGTTGTTGGTGGGTGTTCATACAGAGAAAGCATTTGACAGAGTAAGCTAGGACTTTATGAGCAGGAACTGCAAAGTGAAGCAAATAAACGCTAAAAAGAATGGGTTCCACCAGGAAGAGGCACACAAAGAATTATAAAAAATACTCTTCTTTAATATACAAACAACGATTTAGCGCTTTCATCCACCAACAGCGTGGACTTCATCAGAATACACTCAGTTGTTAATTAATCACTTAAATACTCTCTTTTTTGGCGCTAATTGTATTAATTCCTAAAAATCCTTGCTCAATTTAAAGCAAAAGTGCTGAAGTGCAAAAACTCCTATATATGTGCATAACCCAGTAGCATTTAAGAAAAACACCAATACATATAACCAGTAAATTCAGACATCAAACTTCATTATTATGTATATCAAGAAGCTACACAATCCCCTGTTGCTTTTAGTCAACATCATCTGAAAAATAATAAATAAAAATCATGAAACACATTAATAGTCCAACTTAATTGCATCTCAAAAAAGCTTTTTTTAAAAAAAAAATGTGAAAACCTCATAAATGCATGTTATCTGTATCGCATGTAATACCTAAACATGCAATTGTAAAATGGGTTGCGGGTTTAGGTATTACATCTGATATATATGGCATGCATTTATGAGGTTTTCACATTTTTTTTTTTAAATGCTACTGGATTATGCACACATACAGGAGTTTTTGCACTTCAGCACTTTTGCTTTAAATTGAGCAGGGATTTTTAGTAATTAATACCATTGGTGTCAAAAAAGAGAGTATTTAAGTGATTAATTGACAACTGAGTGTATTCTGATGAAGTCCACACCGTTAGTGGATGAAAGTGCTAAATCGTTGTTTGTATATTAAAGAAGAGTATTTTTTTTATCATTTGTTGTGTGCCTCTTCTTGGTGGAACCAATTCTTTTTAGCATTTATTAGCTTCATTTTGTGGTTCTTGGTTAACTAAACACTATTTTGTTATTTGTACTTTGAGCAGGGCAATTGAAGCATTTCCATTCCCTGATAAAATTATCAGGTTGATTAGGAGGATATATGAGGGATCAGAGGCAAAAATTAAAGTGAGTGGGGTCCTCTATAATAACTTCTTCTTGTGCAGAGGAACCAGCCAGGGGTGTCCTCTTTCCACTTTGTTGTTTGCATTATATTTAAAACCATTGGCAAAGAAAATAAGGGACTCAGAAATTCAAGGATATAATTGATATGGTAGTCGAGAAAAGCCGGCTGTGGTTCCAGATGATGATATTTTATACCTGACAAAACCAGAAAAGGACATTACAGTGTCATGGAACATTTTGAGATGGTTTCAAATCTTTTTGAGATATAAAATTAACGAAGCTAAAACAAAGGTAGTAGCGGTAAATTATGTACCCAAACACTAATTGGTTCAGCAATATCCATATTTATGGGGCAATGATATGGATTAAAAAAGATTCTAGTATGGCAGCTAAGGATATGTAGGAAGAGACTAAACAAAAGATAATACAAAAACTGAGAAATTGGAAGCTCTTTTACATGGATATGGATAGTAAGATACAAGCAGTTAAAATCTGTTTAGACCCTTCAGTTTTATACACAGCTCAGGTACATTTTTATCAACCAACGGAGAAGTTATGGATAACAATTAATAAAGAGCTGAAGGATTTTGTCTGGGAGGGGAAGATGGCAAGAGTAAAGAGTAAAATTACCTAATTTGAATGGCTATTTCAGACCTACACAGTTAACAAGCAGAAACCTATAATTCAGAGTGGAAAGGGATGATGATGAAATGGGATGGGGGGTGGGGAGCTCAAGAAACAAGAACTCTAAGAACTAAGCCAACACAAGAATGGAGAAAGGAGATTCTGCCAATAGGGATGACTGGAATTAGGGATACAGACAATAGACAAGAGGAGGCTGGAATTTATTTGAGAAAACTGGCAAAGGAAACAAGGTACTGGGAGTAAATAACTAGAGAGGGAAAGGTAATAGAATGAGAAGATAACGAGAATTTATTTGGACTGCAGGTTAGAGATTGCCTTCCCTATCAAGGATTTAATATCAGAGTATAAGCAAAGAGAAAGAAATAGGGGAGGTCCTAAATGAAAGACCAGCACTGGTAGAGTTTTTAGTAGAATCTAGAACAGAAGCTGCTGTTAAAAAGGAGTAATTAGTAGAGCATATAAAATATTGCATGATATCAGTCAGAGGTTAGAAAGGGCTGGGAAGAGAGATTGGATAAGCGATTCACAAAGAAACAATGGGGGGATATATGTATGAAATATGCAATAAAATCTAAAAGATTTAGGATTTTTGCTTGGAAATGTTTGCATAGATATTTTTATACCCCAACTAGACTCCAGAGACTTTTTTCCTCAGGTAGACAGACAGCAAATATTTTGGAGGTGGGATGGGGAAGGAGGAGGTAATTGGGAACAGATTTTCTGGGAGTGTAATGAGTTGGCAGACTTTAAAGATACCATGCAGACTCCTCTGTTAGAGATACTGGGTGAGCAAATTGGGGTAACTAGGGAAATGATTTTTCTGATACATAATTGGAATTGCCTAGACATACTAAGGTCATGCGGAGTCTTATTGTGGTGGCTGTCAAAAAAGCATTACAAGAAAATGGAAATCAAAGTCTAAGCCAACTGTAGTAGAAGTAGTGAATATAGTAACAGAGATAAAACAACTGGAATTGGGATCTTTAATAAAAATGGTAGGAGCAAATGACATAGAAAAATGGGAATTGTGGGAACAATGCATAAAGGAGAGGAATCATGTTTAAAAGAAGGCACTTCTTGATTGAGCTATGTAATCTTTGACTGACAATGACTGGGTAGATTATAAGTGATGTATAATGTTTGCAGCTAGGATTATGTCAGTATGGTTTGCGATATAAATGTTTGCTGCTGGGATTATGTGAATATGGTTTGTTTTGGTTTATATAAATGTATGATTGACCATGTTATTTGTGATAATTTAATATAAAGATGTTTCTTGTAAAAATAATCCTATTCCTATAGAAAGGTGACTGGCTGTGCTGTTTTGATTTCCAGAACATATGTCTACATATCAGAATAGCCAGAGTATCCAGTAAGTTTATGTGCTTCTAGGTGAGGTCCAGTCATTACGTCTAGTGCTCTCCTACAGCCCACAGGATATTTTGAAAAACATATGCAGTAGTAGTGGCAGTAATCTGAGACTACAGGAGGTCAGAATGTCTTTGTACTTGGAAGACTGGCTCCTAGCTTGTTCCTACCGGGGAATTACTGCATAGGATTTCATGCTGCAACTGTTCTTGATGATCATCATACGGATTACTGCTGTAGTAGTGTTAGGGTTATACTCTGTGAAGAATATAATGGCCGTGCAGCTTCTAAAGCTTCAGAGCATCTTCCATATATCCAAACTGTTAGACAGCTTGAGCTGAGCTGACTAAAAAGGCAGGTTTGGACACCAAGCCCTGTAGAACTTTCCTGCAAACGAGCACTCCTCTTCTGTTTTTTTTTTTTTTTTTTTTTTTTTGTGATAAGCTGTCAGTTAATGCTGTTCCATTGCTAGCAAATAAGTTCCCTTTGGAGAAGAAACCTTCCACTTTACTTTTGACAAAAATTTTACTTTTTTTTTAAAGCAGTAATAGAAAAATGTATTTAATGTCATGTGACTATTTTTAAATGGGAGCGTCAGTTTTTAAAATGTGTGGTATAATTGTTAATACTAATTGAAAACTACTTTATCTGATGTCAGTTTTCTTTCTGTCCTCAACTGATGGGTTTGGATTCAATCTCTCGGATCCAACTCAGCCGTTGCTAAAGCTCGCGGCAACCAAAAACTCTCGAGCTTCTCCCTTACCCAGAATGAATGCAACAACTCCAGTTACCTCAGATCTCATTTGCTGCTTCAAGCAAAAGACGTGGTCTTCCATCTCTCTCGAGCATTCTTTAGGTAAGTGTTTATTTTTTGTATTCTTTCCTTAAAACCTTTTTCTATTACTATCCCTTACCTGCGTTTATATACTTCTTATTGTTTCTGACCCTTTTTCCTTCTGTCATATGTTTTTTACTCCTTGCTAACCATCCATATACCCCTTACTAAAATTTATTATTCTTTGTATCTTCTTCCCTTCTACAACATCATGATAGCTCCTTTACCATTGATGGTATTTCCTTCCTTTTCCCTTTTTTTCTCTATTTTATCCTTTCAAAAAAAATGTTCCCTTGCTCTGTTATTGTAGTGTTAATTTATCTTGTTTCTCATACTTTGACTTTGTGATGCCGGATAAACCAGCAGGATTTAAAAAGTGTTTAAAGTATAGGCACAAGCTGTCACTTACCAATGCCCACACACTTTCTGTCTATTGTATAGGCCCTTTCCATTTACAGGAGAACTGCTCTATATGCCATGGATTTAATCCTCTGGCATTAGTAGAACACAAAAATAAGCTGATACTGAAAGGTCATCTTCCTTCTTCATTTGGAGAAGCTAAATTAGAGGGTTCTCGCTCTAAGACAAAAACCTCTTCTCTGAAGCCATCCTCCTCCTCCTCAGCTTTAGACTCTTCAATAAAGGGGTCTCATAAGGACCTAGTCTCAACCCCGGATCCAAAAAAGGCAAAAATGCAAGATACCGCTAAGGAAAAAGTATCTGATCTGACACCTCCCAAGTCTGATCCTGCGAAGACAAAGCTCTCAGATCCAACTTTGTATGATCCAGTGTAATCCAAACCTGACTTTCAGACTGTCAAATTACTTACTAGAGGAAAGTCCTCCCCATCACTGGATCCATTCCCTGAGAGGGTAGCTTCCCCATTTTTAAAAAGACAGAGGTCTCTATCCATATACTCCACTCGTTCTTTGAGAAGCCTTATTGAAGAAGATGTGGAGAGATTGATGAAGAAGATTCTCTTGGCAAAGAGCCAGATTGGTGTTCCTTTGGCTCCTACCCATCTGAGTCAGGAGATCCATATGTCTACTACTCCCCTTTTACAGATTCTTCTTATGACTCCTGTTGCTTTAGAGTTTTTGGATCCAAGTTATCCAGATCCATCTGGCTCGGATCCAAGCATAACTTTTAATCCTCAGATCTGATATTTTCTCTAAGAGCTCTGATCCCGTCAGATCTGGAGGGCTTCCAGAGCTGTGGTCTGCCTGTCAGATCTGAGGTGCTGCATTCGACTCGAAGGCTTTCGAGTCATCGCTGCGCCTTGGAACCTTGGCACTGTACAGCACAGCTTCCACCTTGGAGGTTTTGCCCTCAGAGCAGGGGAGGCCTACGATTCAGAAGCTTGTCTTCCCAAATCCAACATTTTTTCTCTCTCTCTCTCTTTCTCTCTGAGCCTATCTGCCTTTGAGGCTGCAAAGAATATTTTCTGCCTCGGCAGTTCTGATGGATTCATCCCCCTCTGATCCTGAGTCTTTTATCATGCTGTTTCAGCACTCAGAGCCTCACCATCTCCTTTCACAGGGTCAGCCAATACCAACCCCCAGACTCCCACCCATGGAAATATAATCTCCTCTTATGATACCTCCCCAGTGCACCCCACTGAGGAGGACTCCCTGGAGGAGTCCATCACTGAAGATATAGATTCTGATGAAGGAAAAGGGTCCCCACAATCACCTCCTGAACATGTTTCCTTTGGAGCCATCCTAGAAATTCTTAAACAGAAAGGTGGTTGGACGCCCAGCAACCCGATGTCTGAGGAATCTGTTCTTATGGAGGCTTTTGGTATTGGATCCGCTACCTCCAGAGTGACTCCTCCCACTGGTGAGCTCATTGACTTGATCTCACGGTGAGTGTGAAAGGACCACAACACCATAGAGCCCATTCCTCTCAGACCAGATAGGATAATGGCACCACCTGTGGATAGGCTGTTTTGGGGAAAGGGAGTTCCTGTTGGTGCCAAGGTCATTGCGGTGTCGACCAAGAAGGAACTGGCTGTGGAAAGTTCCACTGTTCATCCCCCAATAGGGAGTCATGGGCAATTGACAGATTTGGGAAGCATGTCTATGCTTCATCGACCTTTGCTTTGAGGTCTCTGAAGTATTTGGCACACTTTACTAGACTGCAGAGGGATTATTTTATTATTTTTATTTTACTGGGAAAGTCAGACTGTACAAAGGTCCATTTTCAGCAGAGGCCCGGGGAGAAAAGCTCTCGTAAAGTACAGTACAAAAGATACAATATGGTAAAATAAGAAGTGAGTATCACAGCAAGCAGGAGATTTATACAATTGAGCATATTTAGCAGAAATTAATTTTAAAATATCTAAAAGAAAGTCAGTACATTAGAATATACATTTATGAAACTCTGAGACAATTTTTTTTGTAGGGTATTTATCATTGGGTAGAGTGCCACTGTTTTGATGTAGGTAGGATCCCAGCAACAGTGATGTTATGGTTTAACCTGGAGGGTGACATGAGCAAAGCCAGTTTAAGTAGTTGGTTTTGAGAAGTTTTTTTAAATTGGGGAAGTAGAGGTAACAGAAGTTAAGTGATTTAGGAGCGAGTTCCAGGTTCTGGCAGTAGAGCAGGCAAAGAGAGATTTGCCAGCCTTATTTTTGTGTTTAATGACCTTTATGTGGTTCTGGTTGCTAGATCTTAAGGTTCTGGAGCTGGTGTAGCGGTGGGATAGGTGCTGAAGGGCAGGAGTTTTGTCAGGAAGGTAGTGGAGCTTGTGAGCTGTTGTGAGTTGGTTGTGGAGGAGGAGTTGTGGAAACTCAAGTTCAGTTGCTTGAGGGCTATACAATGATGGGTCCTATGAGTGGTATTGGTAGCAAACTTGGCAATCTTGTTGTTAGATTGGTGTGGCGAAGGTTAGTTAAGATAGGGGAGGCATACAGAAGGATGGATAGCAGATGGTTCTTGCAATAATGCCTTTGGTGTGTTTAGTCATGAACTGTCGGTTCCTATAAAGGAGACCTAGCTTTTTGTTGGTCTTCTTGATTGTCTGGGCTATATGTATGTCGAATTTCAGATTATTGTCAATTTCTATGACTAATAGCTTTGTGTGGGTTGTCGGGGTGATTTGTGTATTATCCTTAGATTGTATGATAAAATTATTATTTAGTGGAGGAGAAACCTGGGCTAAAGAGAATGAGTTTGTCTTTTTTTGCGATTGAGTATAGATGTTGGTGAACCAGGCTTTGGCAAGTTATTTTGGGTAATGGTTTTTAGTTCATTCAGGGTGGGGGTGGCACATGTAGTAGTGGTGTCATCTGCATATTGAACTACAGAGGCAGAGCGAGAGGCTGAAACTATCTGGTTTGTAAACAGTGAAAATAGCAAGGGTCTGAAGATGGACCCTTGTGGGGCACCAGTGGTGACTGGTAGTAGAGGGACAGTTGATCTTGACATAGGACTGCTTGCTGATGATCTGGTAAATAGTTAATGAACCAAGATATGGTGGAGGGGCTTATGTTGAGGGTAGCTAGAGTTTCTAGAAGTATGCTATGGCTGACCATATCAAAGGCTTTGGATAAGTCTAAGAATATGGAGGACAGGAATAGGCCGTTGTTTCTATGGTGATAGATAATGTTGGAAAATGAAAGCAGTGCTGTGGTAGCGCTATCAGAAGGTCTGAAGCCATGCTGGGAATTGGATAGTAGGTATTTTAGGAGGTACTGCATAAGCTGGGTATGAACTGCTCTCTGTAGTATTTTTGACAAAGGTGATAGGATTGCAATAGGGTGGTAGTTGGTAAGCTCAAGTGAGTTACCCCCTTTGTGCAATGGTATAATATGAGATATTTTCCATGAGTAGGGTACTTTACATTCTGATATTGACCTTGAGTATGGACACGGGGTAGGCTATAGCATCTGCTGTTATCTGTAGGAAATCAGCTGGGAGATTGTCAGCTGATAATGTGACTGGTTTAAGTTTTTTGAGGAGTTTAGCAATTATATTGGTGGGGACTGGGTTCAGGGAAAAACTAGGGTAGGAGTATTTTGTACTGAAATGTGTGGGGGTCTCCGTTGGAGTGGGGACACTGGTTGTGTTTTGGGTATTAGCTAGGGCTTAGATTGTTTCAGTAAAGTATTTGTTAAATTGGGTGGGATGTTGTTGTGGTTATTAGGTAATACAGGGGTAGAAGTGGTAGATTTACCTGGGTGTATTAAGCTCTTTATTGAGGCCCAGAATGAGTGTTGTGAGCATGTTTTTCCTGCATAGTTTTATAGTAGTTAGATTTGTCAAGTTTTATTATTTTTTTGGCTCTGTTGCGAAGTTCGTGGTAATTCTGTTTCAGGGTAGTGGTTTTGTTTTTGTGGAGTTGTGACCAACTTTGTCTCTATTTTTCATTATGGACCTAGTGTCTTTTGATAGCCATGGGGCATGGTTGGTTTTGATCCTCGTAGTTCTGAGTGGTGCATGGGAGTTTAAGATTTTTAGGAAGGTTAAGTTAAAGTACTGCACGGCTTCGTCTAGAGAGAGTTGTTTTAGGCGAGTCCAGTTACAGCATTTTAGTGAATTGATTAGTTCATGGGCTGTAAAGGTCTTTTTATGAACTACTCTGAGGATGAGTTGTTTTGTTTGGTGTGGGGCTGGTTCCTGATTAAGTAGGTAGCTTGATGGTCACTTAAGACTGTCAGGGAGACAGCCTGATTGGTGAGCCCTAGTGGGGTCTGATAATAAAATCCAGTCTAAGATGGACTGGCGTTTAGATGTTTGGTCAATTCTTGTGGGGGCAGATATGCTTTGGGAAAACCCATGGAGGTTAATGTGGGTAGAGGGATTTTGGCTGGAGCAATCAGACCAGTCAATGTTAAAGTCACCTAATAGTATGGTTTCATGTGGAAGGGAAGATGACAACCAATTAAGTAGATTTTCCAGTATGGCAATATTTATTGTCTGGTGTGATATATCCCTCTGCAATAATAATTTGTTTCTTGGGGTTAAGTTTTATTCTGGCTAGGATTAGTTCTATGTCCTTGACATCTTGGGAGTTGCATTCTTGTTCAATAGTGAGGTGGCTTTGGAAGAGTATGGCTTCTCCACCTCCCTTTTTTCCTGATCTATCTTTACGTATGATATTGTAGCCAGGGGCAGTAATTTCGTTGTCGTGATGTTCAGGTTTAAGCCAAGTTTCTGTTAATACAATGATGTCTGGTTTATATAGAGCAAGTAGGGCGTGCAGGTCCAGTATTTTGTTAAGTATACTCCTTACATTAATAATTAAAAAGAGAAGAGATGTGGTATGTTTTAGATAAGGGGGACTGGGTTTTATTGAGTTTATGATGTTACATTTGTTGGGTCCTGGATTTGGTGAATGTCACCACAACAAGAGAGTTTTTGTAGTAGGTGTAGGTAGAGTTTGTTTAATTTGTGAAATATTTTGACTGTTTTGTTCAAGAAGTTATCAAATATCCTCTTGGGTGCTGCTTCTGATGAAGTTCAGGCATCTCTTACTTTGCAGCTGATGACCCTACAGTCCATATTCAATTCATCCATGAGGTTGATCTCAAATGTAACAGAGGAAACTGCAAGGGCAATGGGTTCAGGTGTTTCCACAAGGAGACAAGCCTGGATGCACCTCTGTGAGTTTGCAGAGCCTTTCAAGTTTTCTTTCATCAAGTCTCCTTTTGACGGAAGGTATTTATTTGGCCATAAAGTAAAAGACACTTTGTCCAGGTGTGAAAAAGATAGAAAGACCCTGTCTGCTGTGGGTGTGCATTTTTTTGACTCTTCAATGAACCTTTTCCAGGAATCAATGAAGTGGTCAAAAATGTGGTTCAAGAAGTCTCAGGGTCCTTTTCAAGACACTCCTGGAGGAGGTTCCCCCAGAGCAGAGAAGGGAACTCTAATGGACAAAGATGCCCCAGTATCAGAAGTAGCCGCAGAGCCAGGGTTCCAGAGAATCATTCTTTGACAAAACCAGCACTCCTGAAAGGAGGCCCAATTGTCCATCTTTGGAGACAGTCTGGGGACAATTATCCCTGCACCAGAGAGCCTGGCTCGATATAACAAAAGATACTTGGTGCAGAAGATTATTTCTGGAGGCTATAGAATACCCTTTTCCCTTTCACCTCCAACCTCAAGAAAAATCCCTGATGTTCCACCCAGTCAGAAGGAACAAGCAGCAGTTCAAATACAAAAGCTGCTAGAAAAAAAAGAGTCATCCATAAGATCCCGCCAGACCAGATAGAATCTAGTACTTACTCAAGGTTCTTTTTGGTGCCAGAGAAAACAAGGAGACTGGAGACCAATTCTGGATCTCTCCAAACTAAACAAGACAGTTTGAAGTACCAAGTTTCAGATGGTCACGGTTCAGTCCATTCTCCCCTTTCTGGGCAAGGACAACTGGATGTGCTGTATAGACCTTCATGACACATATACTATCATATAAAGATGAACAGACTGTCCAGAAGGTACTTGCACTTCCTTCTGGGAGCCAGTCATTATCAGTTCAGAGTACTGCTCTTTGGACTTACACAGCCACCAAGGTATTTACTAAGTGCATGACAGTAGTATCAGCTCACCTGAGACTGCAAGGATTCTGATTGTTTCCATATCTAGATGACTGGTTCATTACAGCTCTGACCAGGCATCAACTCATATGTGCACGAGACTAGGTTCTCCACACTTGCTGTCTTCTGGGGATAACTATAAACTATGATGAGTCTCATCTGCAGTCAAAAAAACATCGCTTCCCTTCCATTACTGACAGTTCAGACTATAAGATTCTAAGTCACAAAGATAAACTGCAGCATTTCAATTTGAGCCTGCTCTGTCCTTCAGGCTCTTAAGATCAATGGCTGCAGCAATACCGTTAGTACTACTTGCTGGGTTTTATATGAGAATTCTTTAATGGATGTTAGCTGCTCAGTGGTAGATTCTTTATCAGCCTATGTGTTAACCAGATAAGGATCTCTCACACCTGCAAGAAGGATCCCAAGTCGTGGATTCATTCATACCAGGCTCTACAAGGTTATCTTCTCATTCCACCTCAGCCCAAGGCCATAATGACCATGGACACGTCCTAGCTAGGATTGGGGGGGGGGGCATTATCTGGAGAAGATGGTCCAAGGCACCTGATCCCCAAGGAGCCCAGTTTGCATATAAATGTCCTAAAGAGGTCCCTCTGGGGACAATTGCAATACAGTTGGACAACCTATATCATTTGTCTGGTACATCAGCAAACAGGGAGGGACTAAATCCTACCCATTGTGCCAAGAAGCTCTGAGTGTGGCAGTGGGCTATCTCTTCCAACCACTTTCTTTTAGCAATGTGCATTCCAAGGAAGTCCAGTGTGCTAGCAGACAAATTGAGCAGGTGCATTCTATCTCATGAATGGTCCCCCAACAAAAAGATTGCAAACACGACCTTCCATCAATGGGGTCAGCTTTGCTACATTCTATTCACGTCCCCTCTGAACAACAAATGCAGCAGCTACTTTGTCCTAATTCCTCCACAGAGGGAATCCCAGACGGACACTCTACTTCCTGATTGGCCCCCTGGTCTCCTTTATGCATGTCCTCCCACTTCATTAATTCCAAAATTTCTTCAGAAAGTTATAAGATTGAAGAGCAAGGCCATCATCATTGCCCCTTATTGGCCTGAACAAATTTGTTTTCCCTTCCTTTCGCCTCCCCTGATTCAACCACCTTGGTTTCTGGATCTGACTCCGGACTTTGTCTCACCCAACAGACTGGCTGTTTGGTTTCTCCGGTTCCATTAATAGCCAGACAATATATGCTCTCTTCTCCTGTCCACCATATTCATTTGTCCTCCCATAAACCTTCCACCAGAAAACTATACTCCAGCAAATGGAAGAGATTTGTTTTTGGGCTCAAAAACATAATATTGAACCTTTCACAGCCTCCATTCATGATTTCTTGGAGTTTCTAGTGCATCTTTTTGAAGAAGGAGCTAGTTCTGCTACTGTTAAAGTACAATTAGCAGTGATATAAATTTTCATCTTGGAATAAATGGTCCTTCTGTAGCATCCCATAAGTTGAGCAAAGCATTTTTGAAAGGCACTCTACTCTTAAGACCCCCTTTAAAAGATCCTACTCCCCCTTGGGACCTAAACCTTGTGCTGCAGTCTCTCACACAGTCTCCTTTTGAATCCTCAGCTACATGCTAATTCAAATATCTTTCGTGGAAAACGATTTTCTTAGTAGCCATTACTTCTGCCAGAAGAATTTCTGAGATCCAAGCATTGTGCTCAAACCCTCCATACTTGATTTTCTATAATGACAGAGTTACCTTGCATACCCAACCCATCATTTCATCAAAAGGTGGTGTCCGAATCCAATATAAATCAATCTGTTAATTTGCCAGTATTCTTTCCTAAATTTTCTAACAGATAATACATGTTACATTCATTAGATGTTCATAGACAGTTGCATTTTTACTTGCATAGGACTAAAAACATCATAAATTCTGACCAAGTATGTATATGCAGAACCAACATTGAGTTAACTAGTTAACAAAGTTACTCTATCTAGATGGATAACAAATTATATTTCCTTTTTGTATAACAAATTGGGCATTGCTCTGACAAAATCTGTTCGAGCCCATTCCACCAGATCCATGGCAACTTCCCCAGTTTTTCAGTCTAGAATGTCCATGGATGATGTGTGCAGTAGCTACTTGGCCTACTCCCCATACCTTTATTACTCATTACAAATTAGATATGGTCTCCAGAGGAAGGACATCTTTTGGTTCTATGGTGCTCAGGAATATTCTTCCTCGAGTCAGCCCTGGAAATTAGGTATTTGGAGAATTTTTCCCCTCAGTTGAGGACAGAATGAAAATTGACAACATCAGATAAAGAAGTTATGTGCTCACCATAACATTCCATCTGATATTGTTAATCCTCATTCATTCCTTACATACAGGTATCGGTTCCAACCTCGGAACCGAGCCGGCCATTTTCCAAGCTCGCGTCCGCTACAAACCCTCGAGCTAAACTCTTACCCCTAATCCCCCTCTCCCTGTTACCTCAGATTTTGTTTGCTGCACTGCCATTCGGTCGTGTCAAGCTGCTTCTCTTGAGCTAAGTATAGATTTTTGTTGTCAGACTAGTCATATATATAACTTTTTCTGTCAGAAAAGTTTCGATTTTGTTGTCTCTTACCCTATCGCATTTAGCGACCATATTTTCTTGAGTTTTCTTCTCTTTACTCTACACCTTTTACCACAAAGTATTTCTCCCTTACCATCATTGGTAATCTCTTCCTTTCTTCATACCTTTGGGTATTCTTTTGTACCATTGCTGGTACACTTTCTACTGTCCCCTTTTTCTGTCATGGCAGATAAGAAAGGCAGTCCAGGATTTAAAAGGTGTTCTGATTGTGGACACAAGTTACCTACATCAGATGCACACTCTTTGTGCGTTTATTGCTTGGGGGTGTCCCACTTATCTGTTGACCTGCCCTGTGCTATTTGTAAAAATATTTCTAACACAACCTTGTTGGAATGGAAAAATAAGTTGTTGCTGAAGGGACTTCTCAAATCTCCCTTTTCAGGGGCTATTTCTGGGTCGGAGGCTTCAACCCCTCCTAGAGCCCATAAGAAAATTTTGGATGATCCTACTAAGGCCATGTCTTTGCCTTCGTCCCCGGCTGGGGCCTCCCGCCAACCAAGACCTAAAAAGGCTAAAGTTTCTGCTTCTGAGCTCAGTGCTTTCGGTGCCTAGACCTTCGGCACCATCAGTGATCTCAGCTCCGTCTTCTCCTGTAGCCTTCACTATATCGGCACTGAGGGGCTCCTCGGTTCATACTTTTACGACTACTGCATTGGCACCGACCCTTCAATCGGTGCAGACCTTGACCATGTTGGCTCCGACATCTTACTTGGAATCAACGCCTCAGTTATTGGCTCCAATTTTGTCGGTTCCAGCTTCAGTACCGGCAACCACTTCGGCATTGATTCTTGTGTCAGTGCAGACCATGACCTCGGCACCAATGATTACCTTGGTGCAGACACCCGTAGTCCAGGCTCTCTTGGCACCGTTATTCTTGGTGCGGACTAGTGAGGTGGACACCGAGCTTGTCTCTTCTGTGGACAGACCAGTTTCTCTCAGTCTCTGTGAGGTCCACTAGAAGCCTTTCTGAAAACTGTGTTGCGTATTGTTGGTCAAGTGCTTCTGGCCAGAGGTATCCTGTCCCCCAGGACCTATCCTTCCTTGGGAGGTGGTCAACCATCTCCAAAGACCCCTTCTTATTCTCCTCCTTCATTGCCTTTGAAGTCCATTGATGTAGCACAGTCTTCCCCCTCTGCGGTTCCCTTTATGGATCTCACTAAGGAACCGCAGTTGCCTTCGTGGCAGGAGAGTTTTGCTACGACCCAGGATGACAGTTGTGACATGCATAATATGCTGTTCAACAGCCATCTGGGGGACTGAGAGTCGGCAGGCTGAGCCACTTAGGGGAAGGGTGACCCCTGTCCTGGACACTCACCCCTCTTCAGGTGGACCAGCCTTTCAACTGATGGAGAAGGCTCTGACTTCTGCTGGCGATACTGTGCTGTCTATCCCCCCGCCCTCCTCTGGTACACTGTTTTCACAAGTCACACCTAGTGGACACCGGGTGCAAGGGCCTCAGGACATAGTCCCGCAGGAAACCCCTTTTCCCCTGTCTTCCCCAGCGTCTTCCTCAGCATCTTCCTCTGAGGAAGTCCACCGGAAAAGTTTGTGTAAGAGGAAACACATGGACTCCACAGAGGAGTCCCTCACTGAAGACACTCCCTCACTGAAGACACAGACTCACCCCGTGAGGTTATCCTTTGGTGATATCCTCAAAATCCTTAAACAGAGAGGTGACTGGCAGCCCTCTAATCTGACCTCTGAAGAGTCTGTGTTTCTGCAGGCCTTTTGCGCCTGGCCCCCTACCTCCTGGGTTACTCCACCTGCTGATGAACTTGTCTGGCTCATCGTGCAGTGTCCATGGAAAGCTCCTGACACCATCAAGTCTGTTCCCTGGAGGCCAGATAAGATTTTGTCCCCTCCTGCTATGGATCCCCATTGATCTAAAGGTCTTCCTGTGGATGCTCTGGTGGTGGTGGCCACAACAAAAAGGGATCTGCTGGATGAAGAAAGCCAGACTGTCCATCCACCTAACAAAGAGTCCCAGGCCTTGGGCAGGATAGGGAAGCGCACCTTTGCATCAGCGACCTTTACTATCGTGTCCCTGAATTATATGGCACACTTTACCAGGCTTCAAAGGGATCTGATTTCCTTGCTCTCTGAAGCCTTGGCTGGTGCCGTGTCTGATGAGGTCCGTGACAAAGTGGCCTCTCAGCTGGCCACCATTGAGGCTATATCCAACTCCTCTATGCAACTGATATCTCACGCATTAGAAGTAGCAGCTAAAGTGGCGGGTTCAGCTGTGGTCTTGAGACGACAAGCTTGGATGCGCTTGTGCAATTTCACGGAACCCTTTAAGGCTTCCTTTTTTAATGCCCCCATTGAGGCCTCTTCGTTGTTTGGACCCAAAGTTAAAAGCACACTGGCGAGATGTGAACAGGATAGTAAGACCCTTTCTGCCGTAGGTGTCCATTATACTTCCCCTCAACGTGCTTTCTACTGAAACCAAAAGAGTGGGAAGATATGGTTCAAGAAATCTCAGGGTCCTTTCCGTGACACACAGGCAGAGTTCTCCCCTAGAGGCAGAGGGGAAAACTCACAGGGAAGACTCTCCTTTCGGGGCAGAGGGGGTCTGCATAACCTGGGTTCCAGGGACTATTTCCCTAGCCAGTCCTACCAGCGCTCCTGAAGAGTGGCCCAACTTCTTTCCTCTGGAGGTGGTTGGGGGACGTTTCTCCTTATACCCTTCTGCCTGGCTAACCATCACCACTGATTCTTGGGTACAAAGGATTATAAACAGAGGTCATCATATCCCCTTCGATCCTTGTCCTGTCCCTTCAAAAAACCTTCCCGACGTTCCACCCAGTCAAAGGGAAGAAGCAGCACTAGAGATAGAAAAGCTGCTAAGAAAGACAGTCATCCAAATAGTCCCTCCAGACCAGATAGGATCCGGATTCTACTCGACTGTTTTTGGTGCCAAAGAAAACCGGGGACTGGAAACCAATTTTGGATCTCAGTGTATTGAACAAGTTTGTGAGAGTACAAAAATTCCGGATGGTCACAATAGTCTATCCTCACGCTTTTGGAAAAAGATGATTGGATGTGCTCGATAGATCTTCAAGATGTGTACCACCACATAAAAGTGGACAGGCCATCAAGAAGATTTCTGCACTTCGTGCGGGAGCCAGTCACTACCAGTTCAGAGTACTACCCTTCGGACTCTCTACAGCCCCCAGAGTGTTCACCAAGTGCATGACAGTCATCACAGCTCACTTGTGACTACAAGGATTCCAGGTGTTTCCATACCTAGATGACTGGCTCATTTCCGTCCCCACCAGACATCTACTGGAAGAAGCACTGGCATGCTCTCTCCTTGCTGTGCAAAGGCTAGACATAACAATAAACTGGCAAAAATCCAGTCTCACCCCATCTCAGTCCACAGAATTCATAGGGATTATCTTGGATACAAAGAACCGCAGAGCTGCCATTCCAGAGCACAGAATTCTAAGGATAAAGCAACAACTGATCCCAATCCTTTCAAGGGAGAAATCCACAGCTTACTCTGTCCTACAGATGTTGGGTCCCATGGCAGCCTCCATCACCATTGTCCCCCTGGCCAGGTTTCATATGAGGCTTCTACAATGGCTACTGCTCACCCAATGGTATCATTTTCAGCATCCTCTTTCAGCCAAGATTCGAGTAATCCACAGGTGCAAACGGGATTTAAATTGGTGGATGACGCACAATCCATCACAATGGTCACGCCCCTTCTCCCCCCAGCAACCCAAGGCCACAGTGACCACGGATGCCTCCCTGATGGGGTGAGGGGGGCTATGTCAGGGACAGACAGTCCAAGGCACTTGGTCCAAATTGGAGGCCCAACTGCCTATAAATGTTCTAGAACTGAGGGTGGTGCTTCTGGCATTGCAAGCATTCCATCCCTGTTGCCATCTGGGACGATTGCGATTCAATCCGGCAACATGGCGGTGGTCTGGTACATCAACAAACAAGGTGGAACCAAATCTTAACCCCTTTGTCGAGAGGCCATGAGGATATGGCAGTGGGCGATGGCTGCCAACTGTTTTCTTCTAGCATTGCACATTCCCGGGAGTTCCAACGTGATAGCAGACAGACTCAGCAGGTGCATTCTACAACCTCACGAGTGGTCCCTGAATCCCTTGATAGCGGCGGAGATCTTCCACCACTGGGGCTGTTCTTGCTGTGACCTGTTTGCATCCCCAACCAACTACAAATGCAGCAACTACTTTGCCCTGATTCCCCCTCCGAGACAGTCACCCAGGGATGCTCTAGTCCACGATTGGCCCTCGGGTCTTCTTTATGCATTCCCACCTTTTCCCCTCATTCCCCAGTTCTGAAGAAAGCCCATCAGTTGAAGAGCAAGGTGATCCTCATAGCACCATATTGGCCTCGTCAGATTTGGTTCCCCTTCCTTTGGCCTCACCTACTAGATCGAACATGGATTCTCCATCCAACCCCGGAGTTGATCTCACATCTGCAAAACCTGATTCATCCCAACTTGGACAGCCTGAAGCTCACAGCTTGGCTACTCCAATTCCCTTGACTGCCAGGCAGAATGATCTTTCTTGACCAGTACGTAACGTTCTCATTGCATCTCATAAGTCTTCCACTAGAATTACTTATTTAAGCAAGTGGAAAAGATTTACCTGTTTGCTGAAAGAAAACAAGTAGATCCCTTCTCAGCACCAGTGTCAATAATACTAGAGTATCTGGCCGACCTTTTTCAATCTGGTCTATCAGCCTCTACCATTAGAGTTCATTTGGCTGCAATATCTAATTTCCATGAGGGTATCAAAGACTCCTCTCTTATGTCGCACACATTGTGCAAGACCTTCATAAAAGGTGTGAATCATCTGAAGCCACCTTTTAGAGAACCTATTCAACCATGGGATCTATCATTAGTTCTACAAGCTCTGACAATGCCACCCTTCGAACCAGCTTCTTCTTGCGACCTCAAATATTTGTCATGGAAAACCTTGTTTCTGATCACCATTACTTCTGCCAGACGTATCTCTGAGCTTCAAGCTTTATGCATCAAGAGTCCATACTTGATTTTTCATAGAGATAGTGTCTTTGAGAACTAATCTTTAATTTCTGCCAAAAGTGATCTCTGAAATGTCCATTAATCAAACCATTGAATTGCCAGTTTCTTTCCCAATCATTCAAACAGAGGAGAGTATTGCCTACATACCCTAGATATTCACAGGCAAATCCATTTTTACTTAAACAGGACTAGGTCCTCTCGTAAATCTGACCAGTTATTTTTGGCCTATTCTGGACCTAGATTAGGATCTGCTGTTGCTAAGGTCACATTAGCTAGATGGTTAAAAGACTGTGTGACCTTCATTTATACACAACATAATATTCCGTTGCCTACTACCATGAAGGCTCATTCGACAAGGTCAGTGGCAACTTCTGCTGCCTTCCATGCCAGAGCTTCTTTACATGACATCTGTGGAGCTGCAACTTGGGCTACGCCTCATACCTTCATTAGTCATTACAAGTTGGATTTGGCCTCCAGGGGAAGAGCATCTTTTGGTTCTATGGTGCTCAGGAATGTCCTTCCATGAGAGCCTCCCAGGAATAGAGGTAGCTGGGGACTCTGTCCCGTATGTAAGGAATGAATGATTATTAACAATATCAGATAAAGAAGTTATGTCTTACCATAACATTCCATCTGTATTGTTGATCCTCGTTCATTCATTACGACCCTCCCTCCTTCCCCCTCCTGTGGCTTCTAGTGGATCTCACCATCCAGTTCTCTTAGGTCATTTGACCAGAGGTAGCCTCTACCTTCTTTTGACTTGCAAACTCAATCTGAGGTAACAGGGAGAGGTGGATTATGGGTAAGAGTTTAGCTCGAGAGTTTGTAGCTGACGTGAGCTTGGAAAATGACCGGCTCGGTTCCGAGGTCGGAACCGATACCCATACGTAATGACTGAACGAGGATCAACAATACAGATGGAACGTTATGGTGAGACATAACTTCTTTATCTGTGTTGTCCATTTTCATTCTTTCTTAACTTCCATCCCACCAACCCTCATCCTTAAGGCTTCTGGAAGAATGAGTGTTTAGAGGACCTATATGCCCTTATTATTTACATAAACTCGAGATATAGCTTCTCCATGATTATTTCCTTCTTTTACTTTTTACTAAGACAGCAAACAAGATCGGAGGCAATTGAGGTTGGTGTATTCTTGGTAAGGGAGAAGCTGGAGAGTTTTTTGGTTGCCAGGAGCTTCAGCAATGGCCGAGTCGGATCAGAGGGATCGGATCCAAACCCATCAGTTGAGGAAGAATAAACATGGATAACACAGCTGGAACGTTATGGTGAGTACAGAGGTCCATAGGTGTATACAAGGCTAATGACCACTAGATCTCTTATAAGCATAGCTGTGCAACCCAAATGTGACCCACAGATATTTATATAGGAGTGATTTACTGATGCTTTTGTCCATCAGAGCCTGAAGGTTATACTGAGAAAAAACTTGTGTAATTTTACTTTAGGGGACTGGGGTAAGTCTTTAAAGTGCTTTTTATTGTGTTTTAATGGAGAAAAATTTACTTGTTTATTACTAATTTACCGATTACTGCTGCCAAGTTTCCCAGGAATAAGACCTCTTTTTTAGCTTAACCATGGAACAACCGACTGTTTTCTCAGTTCTTCCTTCTTTCAGCCAAAAGAAGAAAATTATTAAACAACCTTTATCACCACAGCAGGCTGCTTAAAGTGCCTCAGTCACAGATTGCCAACTGTGCTATGGCCATATCTTGCTCCTGACACCATTCATCTTTTTCCCTTGTTTCCTCTGGTTTAGTCCCTACAGTCACCGTAAACCAGGTGTGCTCTGTAGCTGATGGAGTGCCCATGATGGGCAAAGGAGATACTTTTGCTGGTCTTGGGAGGAGGGCAGGGAATACCACTAATCAGAATGCTATGCCTATCCGGGGGGGGGGGGGGGGTGCTTTCCTGGTAAAGGTTGCTGTGCTTTTAGGAAATTCCTGTCAAAAAGAAACAAAAACTTTTCTTCTCCTGTCTCAATCATTTTGGACAGGAGTGATTTATTGAGCTTAGCGCAGGGTTTAGTTCAGGCTCTTGACCCTTCCCATTTAGCTGTTTGTGGTACAAGAAAAGGAGATTATTCATTTCTTTTCAAGTTTTTATCACAACCTGTAACTTGCCTCACAGCCAGCCTACTGCCTTCAAGAAAGTAGATTGATTGTATAAAGTTCCTCAGTCTTATAAGCTTTTATATACTCACTCCAGATCAGACCCAGCAGCTGTCTTTAGTGAACCCAGCTATTGTTGAACATTTGGTTAATACCAATCCCTTTCTTTCTGGCAAGGGTGGGACAGGTTTTGATAGACTGGGAAAAGTGTGTATTCTGGTACACTACTTGTTTATAGAATTCTCAACTGTCAACCTTGTATGTTAGTTTGTTAACCTTTTTTAAGAGATTGAGGGGCATTACGGCAATGGATTCCTCTTCCAAAGAGAAACTTGCTTTGTGTAATTTGGTTGCTTATATGTCTCAAGTGACTACTCTGTCTGAAATGTGCTTATGATTCTGCTGATGCCACTTCCAGGGCTAATAGCACTGAAACTGTTATGAGGAGGTTTATCTGGTTGTATTCTAAAAATCTTCCTGCAGGTAACAAAAGAGAATTTGTTAATTCTGCTTTCGACAGAGAATTAATTTTTGGACCATCTGCAGAGGTTCTTAAAAGGTATGATGCGAAAAGTCAGCTGGTTCAAGGAATCTCTGTTTTTTTTAGACTTCCTTCTCTAAGTTTCCCAAGAGATTTAATGCTGTCCCTACAACCTTCTTTAAAAAGAAAAAATAAACTTGTCAAGCTGCTAGTAAGCAGATGTTTAAAAAGCAATGTCAGGGAGGTTCCAAAAAGAAAGGAGGGACTCCCTCAGAACAAAGGACAGTGTAATAAGTCCGAATGACAATATACAAGACCCCCCCCCCCTTTAATCCTTCCAGATAGTCAGAATCTCTATTTCTAGTCTTGTTAGCATATAGTTTCAGAGAGATGGATTCTGAAATATTATGAAAGGCAGTGAAAGTCCCTCCCTCCTTTTCAAGAGGTTCTTCCCCATCTGCCAGACTAACTCCTTTTTCCCCTATTTTCATTTTAGCATTTGCTGTTTCAGAGAGTGATAGAAGCAGAAGAAGGGTTTTATTCAAGTTTGTTTTTAGTACCCAAGAAAGAAGATTCTTGGAAACTAGTTCTGGATCTTTCCTTTCTGAACCTGTTTGTGGTGGTGCCCAAGTCTGAAATGTTATCCCTTTACAAGCAGCTTTTCTTCCACAGGAAAAAGTAGATTTCCATCTAGGTCTATCCTGTATTTTTCCACTCAGATTACTGCTTCAGATAGGGAATTTTTCAGGATTTGAGGTCTCCTTGTTTCTATGATTCCCACGATCCCTCTTGGAAGACTCTACATGAGAAAAATCCAGTGGCACCTGAAATCTATATGGTCCCAGCATCAACGACCCCTAACATTCCAGGTTCCAGTTTTGGGGGTCATGAAGAGGGAAATTTTTTGATGGCGACACCAAATTTGTTAGAATCCAGGTCTCCCATTTTCCATCCCAGTTTCAGCACAATTGGCCACAACAAATTTTGCTTGCAGAGCAGTATGTGCAGATAAATTGCAGGGATTTGGAAGAGAAAAGACTGAACAAAACACCTAAACATAAAAGAGATGTTGGCACTGACAAATGCTCTCATCTCTCTTATTCATCTATGGTCCCCCTGGACCGCTACATGTATTTTTTTTTTATAGACAACACCAGAGTGATGTGGTACATAAATAAGCTGGGGGTGGGGGTGGGGGGGCAGGTCTTACCCTCTGTACAGACTAGTCATGGTTGCCTGGGATATAGGTTTTCGGCACAATATCACTACAGGCATCTTGCATATCATCAGAGCAAAAATGTCTAGCAGACAAGCTGAGCAGGACCAGGACAGACAGACACAAATGAAATTGAATAAGTAGTATCTTCCAAGACTTGATCGAGCTGTGAGAACATCTCAAAGATATTTCTTTTACATTCACTCACAATAATCAGGTGGCAAAATTCTGCTCCATGCAAGATGGCCCTAGATGTCCTATGTTTTTTATTTTCTTTGGGCAAGAATGTTCTTGTATGCTTTCCACTAATATCCATGGTCATTAAGAAGATTCAGAAGGACTCTCCAGAGATCATTGTGGTGACTGCCTTCTGGCCCAGGCAATAGTGGTTCTCTGTTCTATTTGAAATGGCCAGGGACAATTACCAGAAGTTTCCTCACAGACTGAACCTGCTCACACAAGAAAAGGGACATTTGATCCATCCCGACCCCAAACAACTGTAACTGACTGCTTGGGTGATAGAATCATAATATCTTTTAGGCACCATTTTTGCTAAGGCTGTGCAGCAGGTGCCAAGAAAAGAACCAGCACCTATTCAGGGCTAGTGTTTCTCTGGTTTTATAGTATTTGCATGAGTTACTATGCCATAGCCTGGTTTACTCCTCCATTAAGGTTCATCTATTAGGCATTTCAGCATGCTTGCCTCCCCTCTTTCAATGCAATCTTACGTGAAATATTTTTGATAGGGGTGGTGCATATGAAGCTTCCTAGGAAACTAGTGTCTCACCCTTGGGATCTAAATTTTGTGTCTGAAAAATTAACTCTTGCTCCATTTAAGCAACCTCATCAGGCAGGCTTGAGGTTCTTAACATCAAAAATGGTGTTACTAATTGCTCTGACCTCTTGAAGAAGGGTATACAAGTTGCAAGTCATAATCTCATTTTCCACAAAGATAGTGTTTCCTTAAGAACTAATCCATGTTCTATGACTAAAGTGGTGTCCAAATTTACTTTGAGCAAGCTATCCATCTCCCTGTCTTCTTTACAGAACATAAATATGAAGGAGAAAAGATGCTGCATACCTTGCATCCAGAGACAACTTGGGTATTATTGTGACAGAACAAAATTTTTTCAGGAACGCTGATGATGGTAGTTTCTTGTGAAGGCACAAAAAAGTGCAGTTTGTGTCAAAACAGACTATTTCCAAGTGGTTGCCAACTGCTGTTACCTTTTACTATACCCACCACAACAACAGTCTTCCAGACAAGGTCAAGGTTCACTCTAACTATGGCCTGGCTTCATCTGTGGTGTTTTGTAAAGGGTTGGATTATAAAAGTATTTCAGAAGCAGCAGCTTGGTCCTCTGTACATATTTCTACAAATCACTGTAAACTATATTCCTTTTCTATATCTAGGACAGGCTTTACCATTCTCTAGGGGCTCCTGTCCCACTGTGCTTCCTTTCCCCAGTCAGTCTAAGCTATGGTAACCTATCCAGATAGCTAAGGCTACTGCAGCAGTGATATATATGATGAATATAGTACATTTGTGTAAGTAAACATATTGTAGCAGTAGATGTTTGAATGATCACTGCTGCAGTAGCCGCTCTCCCCCTTTATCCCCTGTATTTTTTTTATGTCATTGTTACAAGAGTGAAGACCTTTATTTACATTTTCCTAGCATTGTCCTTTTCAAGGATTTAGCCTTCCTCTTTCTGTTGGCATGAAAGCTCTGACGGGCTTGCTGCTCAAATGCGCCTTTTTAGTCAACTCAGCTTCAGCTGACTACTGGTTTGGGTGTGTGGAAGGTGCCCTGAAGCTTTGGAAGTTGGACAGCTGTTCTATCCTTAGCAAGATATAATCCATATAGCTAAAGCTACTGCAGCAGTGATCACTAATATGTACTGGTATGGTAGGTTTACTTACACAACTGTACTTTCCTTAGGATAGCACTGAATGCTACATAGTCCTAGATGAAGCTTTATAAACTCAAGCATTTACTGACTGGTAACTGAACACAGCAAACAGGCTTAACCAGTCCTTTGGACAGAAATTCTTCTATACAGTTAGTTGCAGAAGATCTACTGTCTCATTCTGTACCTATGGCAGCCTGTATTCATCTAGTTCCATTTGACAGGTACCAGATGTAGATTTCATTGCTGACATTTAGATTTCAGTGGGAACAGATGTCAGGTCTGCTATCTCAAGATGTTCTTCTTCCTTAGGCATGTTGTCAACACCTGCAATGATAGTTATGCATGACCAAACTATTGCAAGGTTACCCCTTTTCTCCTCCTTTTCCCACTGCCACTGTTACCACTGACTCATCAGCTTTGGGATATGGGGAAAAGGCTTAGGACCGATGGTCTAAGGAACATAGACAAACCAGGATGCCTTCTTGTGCCTAAATGTCCTGTAAATTAAGGTGGTCTTTCTTTAATTGCTGACCCTTCAGGGTACACTTGCTATCTACTGCACCAATGTGGCAGTGCTGTGGTACATAAACTGGGTGAACCTGAACTTATCCCCTGTGTTTGGAGAGCATAGGGTTATGGGAATGAGCCATTTCTTGCCATTGCTTTTTGGTAGCAATGGTTGTCCCAGAACAGGCCAATATTCTTATAGACAAGTTGAAAAGATGCTTACTGGTTGTCCTTAAGGAGACTAGGTGGGGGACATTGGCTTAGTCACTTATGAGTCAGGGTCAGTATGACAACACATCCCAGTTGCATATCTGCCTCTGGACTTCAATGAGTGTGCAAGGAGAAGAGGAAGTTGGGGCATAACAACAAAACACTCCCTGTCAACAGTATGATACTGCACCTATGGTCCTCCATCTTACTGGCCTCTGCCATGAGTCATGTAGAGCCCAGGGAGAGGCTAATGTGGGTCGAGGCCTGGTGAATGAGGAGAGGAACTGGCGGCTGCTGATGGTCAGCTGTGTAAAGTCAAAAAAAAATCGTCATGTTCCACATCCATCCACTTCAATATAATTGTTCACAGTCATCCTTCTATCTAAATCATCTAGATATGTCCCTACAGGGAGACCTAACCAATTCTACCTGTGGCTTGTATGAAGAATTGTAAACCTTCTGGGTTTAAAAGAAATGTATAGCTTGTTTACAAAAATTTCCTGTTACACTTGGACACTTCCTGCTTCACTTCCAAAGCCTTTTGCCAAAAGGCCATTATTGAATGTAGAAATACATTTATTCTAAAGGGTTTATCCACCTTTAGTGGGGAATAACCCCTTTTCTACATTTGGAAAATTTGTGGCTTTTTCATCTGGTCCATCTTCCTCACAGAAGCCATCTGACAAATGAAAAGAAAAATCAAAAGACAAGGATAAAGAAAAGGACAAGCCCAAATAATCTATGAAAAGATCCAGGGACTGAGCACCTTTTTCTGCTCCGGATTCAAAAATCTCTAAACCCTCAGTGCCAATGTTTTTTTTTTTTAGATCTGATAAATGTCCATACGCCAGTTAGGTTTTCTCTGAATTCGATCTCTTCCAGGCTCCATTCTCCAGTTTTGCAATACAGACCACCTTCCTCTACTTCATCCATTAGGTCATCCAGGCTTTCTAGGAGTCTCACTGAAACAGACCTGGACAAGATGATGAGATTTCTTCGGACTCTAATCCAGTTGAGGGGGGGGGGTCCTCCTGGCTCTGGACACTTTTGGATCTGGGAAAATTGTTTTTTTCTCCTCACTTTCTTATGGCTTTGTCTCCAGTCTGGCCACTCAGATCAGAGTCCTCGGATCCAACTTTTCCCCAGGGGCAGATCCCCATCAGAGCCAGTAGTGCACTTTTCCTTGACTCAAATAAGTTCTTTGATCCGGTCAGCTCCAACTGTGTCAGACCCATCCGAATCTCAGAATTGAAAGATCGGCATAGAGAATAGGATCCAAGTTTGCCAGATTCATTTTTTCCTCTTGGAGAATTGTTGCTTGACAGTTATGTTTCTGCATTGGTCTCCGATCTTATCCAAATGGTAACCAGGGTTGAGACCTCGTCGGGCTTCAGCTGCTAAGACTAGACTCCCTGGATCCATATGGATATGGAGTTTGCTGAGAAATTACTCTGTCAAAAGCCCCAAATGCCAGAGAGAGACGACTATCACATCAAAATCAAATTAAACCCTTCCCTGTAGTATTTCCCAAGCTCCAGAACCTTCTTTTCTTGTCTCGAAGGGATAGCCAGTTCTCATAGAAGAGACCATGTCAGCTTCTGAGTCCTCCCCTGAACAACCCACAGAGGAGGTATTCAGGAAACACAAGTGTGAAAAGCGACACTTGCATTCCCATAGGGAATCCCCTACTACTGACACCAACTTTGATGGAGAAGGTTCCCCTAGATCCCTTCCTTGAGGACGTCTTGTTTGGAGAAATCCTTGAACTTTGGAGATAGAAAGAGGGGTGGTCTTCTCAAACACCTTCTCCAGGGGAGTCTGTCTTCTTTGAGGCATTTTGTTTGGTTCTATCTATATCTTGGGTATTTGCACCCACTGATGAGATGGTAGACTTGATCTCTAAACATGCATGGATGGAGCCAGGCACAGCTGAACTTATTCCCAAAAAAACAAGTTCCTTGTTACTTCTCAAGACTTTCCACATTGGAGCAAGGGGTCTGATGGTAGAGTCAATGGTAATGGTGGCAGCCACTAAGAAGGAGCTAGTGGAGGAAAGTTCCTCTGTCCATCCTGCAAACAGGGAGTCTCATGCTTTGAACAGATTCATTAAGTGTGTTTATGCCTCCTCTATTTTTTGGTGAGAGCATTGAATTCCTTGGCACATGTCAAGCATTTCCAGAGGGATTTGACTATTTAGATCTCCAAAACTTTCTCCCAGAGACCTTGTCTGCAGATCAACTGAAATCTCTTGATTCATGGTTGGCTACTCTCCAGCCTTTGTCCAATGTTTCTGTGCACCTGATCTCCAGTGCCACAGAGGATGCATCTAGAGCAGCCAGCAAGAGCATATCCATCAGAAAACATGCCTGGCTACAGCTATGTGACTTTGTGGAATATTTCATGAAATGCCTCTTTTGACAGATCAGCACTTTTTGATCCTAAAGTAAAAGAGACTATCTCCAGAAGTGAGAGAGATTGAAAGTCCCTTACTGCCAGATGGATTAAATTCTCCAGAAACCAAAAAGGGGGTAAGAGAATATGGTTTCACAAATTACAGGGATAGCCACCTGTGGTAGAGGGAAAACTCTTATGGTGAATATTGCCCTAGAAGCAGAGATGGTCTGCAAAATCAAGACTTCAGGGGGCCATTCTCTGAGAAGCTTTTCCAGTGTTTCCTGAATGGTTGCCTGACTGCTGCACTCTAGAGGCAATCAGGTGGCTGTTATCCTTACATCAGAATTCCTGGGCATCCATCAATCAAGACAAATGGGTTCCAAAGATCATCACCAGAGACTTTTTCATATTTTCCCAACAGTTCCAAAAAGGCTTCCCAACATTCCACCCCATCAAAGGGAAGCTACCACTTCAGACATAGAGAAGTTCTTAAGCAACCAAGTCATCTAAGAGGTTTCAGCAGACCAGAGAGAATTTGGAATTTACTTAAGGCTCTTTTTGTTATCTAAGGAAAGTGGGGACCTAAGGCCCATTCTGGACCGAAGTCACTTGAACGAATTTGTAAAAAAGACCAAATTCTGGATGGTCATGGTACAGTCTATTCTTTGCTGAGGAAAAACTACTGGATGTACTCAATAGATTTCCGGGTTGCATACTACCACATGAAATGGACAGATACTCCAGGAAACATCTTATCTTGCCACAGCCCTTTCTGACCGACTGTCCAACAGAATGGGCTCTCTCAATTCAAACTTAACCAAATGGATGAATAAGACTGATAAATAAAACTGTAGCAAGCTGATCAAAATACCTTCCCCTTTATTGTAAAATCACCCGAGTGCTTTCATCCCAAAAAAACTCAGGTACTTCAAAAGACTTACAATCGCTAGCTTCCTCTCACTATTTAAAATACCACCCCTACCAATCAAAATCAAGTTAACCAAATTCATATTACTCATTAAAATATCACATCATATCTTGTATATGTTTTTCAGTTAACTTCTACAATATAAATATCAATTTGTTAACTTGTACATATTGAAAATGAGTGAAGCAGGCTGTATAATTTAATTTAAATATGTATATAAAATGATATACAAAGATTACATACAAAAAATGCACACTGCACATCACATCAAAAATATAACATCTAAAATTCTAAAACCAAACCTGTGTGTATATAATCATTTACAAAATGTTTGACCTCATCCTAAAAACATTATAAAAACTGAATCATTTAAGCCCAGAGAATAGCAAGCTTTAAGTCTCAGTTGCCAACTTTATTTTTATAACTTCTAAAATATTTTCTGGATCACCAACTTAATGATTTTAAAACTCTATCAATAATAAAAAAATCTAAATTTTTTAAAATTCGAACAGACTGTTACATGTCTAAAAAGGGTATTATTAACCTGATGTATCTTAATGTCATATACATGTTCAGTTATAGATCCCTTAACCTTCAGTTAGTTTTGCTCACATAGAAAGCAGAAAGTGAGCTACAGAGGCAGCATATACCACCAAGGAGGTGTCAGAGTTACATTTTCCAGGACATAAGTTGTGGAAGAATCCCTTAATTAATATATATGGACCTTCATGAATGAACCTACAGCATTTACATTTTCCACATTCCAAAAACATGCAGAAGGTGAATTTGACAGCTTAAGTTGGCCCCATGCCCGTATTCTGTTTCTTAGAGGCTTTTGAGGGGAGATCTATGCCTGGCATACAGGGCATTGTGAGACCCCATTCTAATGGACCTCTTGCATATCCACAAAACAGCACCAAAATTACCCATTCTAAAGACTTTAAACCTTGCCTGCGATATAGATAGGACCTGCTGGAGAGATAGGTATGTGTCCCAGAGACTACCCCGTTTATGGAACAGGCTCACTATCCATGTGAAGCAGAGTTCCCCCAACCCAATTCTAGTGCAACTTGGAAAATTGGATGGGAAACTGGAAATTCATCCCTGGTTTGGCACCTGTGCTTCTAATGGACACAGGTAGTCTGTAAATGGTTAATCTCCCAGGCCCATACTTACACTTATCAAGGGTATCAGAACTTGTCAGAGATTTGGGATGCATGACTAGGCTTAAAAAGGCCTTTGTGGTCATTAGCCTAGTAAATACCTAGGAACCTAGGTGTGAGTGAGTGTGCGATTTGAGTGGTAAGGATGAACTACCATGGCAGGGATATCCACCTGGCTGTGTAATCCTTGGCTGTAGATGACTGTCACTGTTGAAGTGTGTGATGTCCTTCCTCTGGGCCAGTAAGAAAGAAGCCTCCAATCCTCACCTACAAACACCGGTGAGGGATGTTCACGTGCAACGAAAATAGATGCACACAGTATTTCCAGATGCAGCTGTCTGCATCAAGCACAATTTCCCTTAAGACCACACAGGGAACACACTCCCATCCTGAGGATGGGGTTCCTTCTCTCTCACCAGGCCCCAAATAAGACTCCCCACTGACACAGATGTAGAGTTGAGTCCTCAGCAGAGTGTTCCAAGCCAAGTCCCCCACCATCCTCTCTGTGAAGCCAGTGCTCTGTGTCCCTGCTCCATGTAGCTGACACGCACACTCTTTGAGATCTGATTTTCATACACACACACACACACACACACACACACACACACACACACGAGCATACACACACGCACCTGGAAAAGACTGGCACAGATTTACCAGCTATGCCTCCTCTGCCTATAAGGTAAATACTGCCACCAGAACACTCCAAAGCCAGCTTTTGTAAGGCTCTTACCAGGGTATCTAATTATACTTAGTAAAATTAACACTGCCACCAGAACACTCCAAAGCCAGCTTTTGTAAGGCTCTTACCAGGGTATCTAATTATACTTAGTAAAATTAACACTAATACAAATGGTAGTGTCTGACAAATACAAAAACGTTTTCAGAAGCAGCCACAGTGTCACCAAATAAATAGAAGTACTCTCAAAGGTTAAAATATTCTCTAAAAGACCAGCCATAGATAAAAGAACATGGAAATACTAAATATCTAGTTACAATAAACAGTTTCAATCACAGGAAATTTAAAAACAACATAGACAGAAAGGTTCACACAGATACAGAAAAACAATGCCTAACTAATCTCACTGTATTTACTGTTCCTCATTTTACTTAATAGAGCAAGGCAGGATGACTTGAGTGAATGGTCCTTCTTTGTCAGGTTTCATAAACAAACTGCCCTGAGACTTCTGTCCATCTAGTATTAAAACATCATTTCAGTGCTGAATTACAGAATGGCATCACATATATCTTGTCATCTGACTTCTGGTTCACACACTACCCCCTTTACTAGAAACAAAACCAGAATCTAGCACATATGTCATAGGATCATAGGAGATTAATAGCCTATCGACCCCGGAGTCATTTTAAGCCTAGCCATTTCAACCCAAAATAATACCGTAGAAGTACTAGTCAATAACCAAGATTGCATTTAGTAATGACTGCCCATGTCCAGGAAAGTTGTGGGCACTATTCCCAGTAAGAATTTACAGTGCCCCATCCACTCATACAATTTCCTCTTGAACAGTGTTATAGAGGTGCTCTGTTTTACATGAATCGGTAGCCTGTTCCAAAGATGTGGCAGTCGCTGGAAGGTAAATCTGTCTCTCCAGCGTGTCCTATTTAAGTCACAGGCCGTATTTAAGTCCCTGGAATGGGTAGCCATAGACCCATTTGATTTATGGATGTGCAGTAAGTTCATTAGGTTTGGGTCTTGGGTTCCTCTGTAGGTCAGGCATAAGTCTCCCCTAATAAGTCCATATGATACAGAGTATAGTAACAGGGACTTTAGTCTGTTTGTGTAGGACACATCCTTGAGGGCCTTTATCTTCTTTGTTAGAAACCTCTGAGGTCTCCTTAATTGCTGCAGGTGCTTAGTATGGTACATACTGAATGGGGCATTGTTCTCAATTTGGGCCATATAAGTGCCAAGTATAGGGGAGTAGCTTCTTTTGCTCTCCAGGCAATGCTTTTACTAATTATGTGAACTATGTGAAAAGCTTATCTTGCAACGGTCAACACATGGTGGTCAAAGTGAAGGTTGCGGTCAACCTGTGATCCCAGGTCCCTTACCACTTCATGGGTAATTAGGGAATTATTGTTGATTTGATAGTGTGAAGGTACATTGTTTGTGTTGAAGGGAATGATTATGCATTTCTTTGCATTCAGTTAGAGACTGTGACTAATACCCCCAGTTGTTGGGCTGTATGAGACCATCCTGACTATACTGACATGATTTGCAAACTTGGTCAACCACAACTTTTTAATTTTGACCTGAACTTCAGAGAAATATATATACTGACATGATCTGCAAACTTGGTCAACCACAACTCTAATTTTGACCTGAACTTCAGAGAAATATATACCAAACAGTAGGTGGTCCAGCACTGACCCCTATGGTACCCCACTGTTAACAGGTCTGCTGCCTGATGTGGAGTTACCCACTTTGATAATGTATGCCCAGTTTGTGAGCCAGTTGGCAACTCATCTTACAATGAAGGGGTTTACATTCAGTTTGCTAAGTTTATTGATCATGCCTGAATGTGGTATTGTTTTGAAAGCCTTTGCCAAGTTGAGGTATGCTGTATGCACAGATTTGCCCTCATCAATGGCCCTAGTCACACTTTCAAAGAAATCCACCAGATTTAACGGGCAGGATCTGCCATTCACGAAGCCAAATTAGGTAGAATCCATGGTTTGGAGGTCACCTATGTCTTTTTTTATGAGGTCCATAATAATACGTTCCTTGGTCTTACAGATGAGGCTGGTCAGGCTTATGAGTCTTTAATTCCCCAGGTCTGTTGCTAGGCTGCCTTTGTGGAAGGGAATAACTGTAGCTGTTCTTCATTCCACAGGAACAAAGCCTGTGGTTAGGCTATGATTGGAAAGGGTACTTAGTAGTGATGCTAATTTATGTTTTAGCCTGTTTAGAAGACAGCCTGGGATGTCATCTGGTCCTACAGAGGCAGTGTTTTTTGCCTTGGACAGGGCTTTGAGCACCTGTTCTTCAGATATGTTGGGTGGGGGAGTTTGGGGGAGGGTTTGTTGTAAGTTAGGAGGGGATAAGGGAGTGAAATTGTTGCCAAACCTATCAGCAAGCAGGTTCACTATCTTTGTGGGGGTCAGTGTGTGTGATACCATTGACCACCAGTTCTGCACATGCTTGGGTCCTACCCTTTAGGTTATGTGTCATAATATATATATATATATATATATATATATATATATATATATGTAATATATATGTAATATATATATATATATATATATATATATATATATATATATATATATATATATATGTAGCATGTGGAGGCTATATAACCATTTCAAAATCTTCCACACTAGCAATTAGTTCACCGCTAAGGACAATACAGTAGAATTCCTAGTACTGGTTTTCAGTCATTTTGTCTCTGGCTGCAATTGGAACTGTAAGATACAATCTTTATGATCTAAAACAGGTAATTTAATTTTAGACTATTTTTCAAAGTTAGCTGGACTGAGATTAGCCTCTTTTCCTCCAGTATCCTCTGCTACAATACATTCATTTCAACAGTTACAATACAGTCTGACATATAGGTGCATTTCTTTTCTGTCCCGCAGGACCCATTGTTGGTATATTTTTAACACAAGTAGCCTTACAAATACATTTTTCAACACAAGCACCTGTACAAATCAGTTTGATATACAAATGACATATAATTCTTAACAAAACTCCAGCTAGCTATGTTGGGGTATGTTAACACATCCACTGCCCTACTTCTCCTTGCATAGCTGGTAATACCTCACATCTTAACAAAGTGACACTCTGACCCCATGTGCAAAAATGGGTAAATGGGTTGGGGATGGATGGATGGATTCAATCTGTCCATTTGTTTTTCAATCAAATTCTTAATATTAGGTCTTTACTGAAAATCACAGTTGGTTGCTCACCACATTTTTCCCTCATCTGTTTAAGAAACACCAAAATATGATGCTGTCAGTCTTCATTATATCCCCAACAAAGAGATCAGATCCAGTCTGTCAGATCCAACACAGCTGATGCTAAAGCTTACAGCCACCAGATCTCTTGAACTTCTCCCTTACCCAAAATGCACCCTGGCATTTATCTCTGATCTCGTTTAATGCTTCTAACTAACAGACGTGCCAGTTTCTCTTGAGTTGTATTGGATAAGTAAAAGTTTTTTCTTCATAATTTATTCCATAGAACATTTTTTCTTTAGATTACCTTTTAACTTTTAGTCTTTAGTGTTTCTCTTTTTCTCCCTTGTCCTTACGACTTTGTCGTACTCCTGATATACCATTGTTGGTATTTCCTTACTTCCCCTTCTCTTCAAATGCCCTTAGAGTGTTGTAATTCTTTCTTCTTGTACTGCTTCTAATGTCCGTTTGCTCCTTTTTGGACTTGGTACTGCTAGATACTATCTTTAGTATCTCCCTTCCCTTACGGCCCTGGTTGTAGTTCTTCATACCATTGGTGGTATTCCTTTGATTTCTTCTTGGTCTTAAAAAATGTTCACATATTATTAGATACATACATGTATGTATCTATCCATGTACATACATATATGTATATATCTATATATATGTCTATATATATATATATATATATATATGTATATATATATATATATATATATATATATATATATATATATATTCACTTTATAATCCTGAAATCATGAAATACCGAATTTCAGAATTTTGAGACCATAAAGCCGAAAGCTCTAAATACCGAAATCCCAAAAGCGCGAATTTTGAAATTGCGAATCCTACACTAACCAGACACCACACGCATACACAAACACACACCTTCCCCCCACAAACAAACACACACACCTACACTGCATACAAGCAGGGGGGCAAGCCCCTGGCACCTCCCATGTGGGGGGCTGTTCCCCCCACCCCCTACTTAAATATAATAACTCCAGGGTCGCACTACACAGACAAACACACAAAAACACCACCACACACCTACATTCCACTTGCACACACACATCACAGTCACAACACACACTGACACACACACACTACAGCCCCTAACCAACACCCTTAAGCATACATACCTGAACTTCCATTCAAACACTGCAACACCAAAAGTGCTACTTCAACATCTCCAAATGTCTGGATTTTCAAATTTGCGCTTATGGGGTTTCGGTATTTAGAACTTTTGGTTTTATGATCTCGGGATTCTGAAATTTGTTATTTCAGAATTTCGAGATTATAAAACGTTCCCATATATATATATATATATATATATATGTATATATATGTATGTAATATATATATATGTATATATATGTATGTAATATATATATGTATGTAATATATATATATATATATATATATATATATATATATATAATTTTTTTTTTTTTTTTTTTGCATGATAAGTGATAAAATTATGGGCTTCAAAAAACGTTCCAAATGTGGACATAAGTTGCCTCTCTCAGATGCACACTCTCTTGTGTGTACTGCTTGAATCCATTACACTTACAGGAAAATGGCTTGATTTGCCACGGATTTAATCTTAGAGCCTTAACAGAATGTAAAGGCTAAGCTGATATTAAAAGTCTTCTCCCTTCCTTTTTTGGAGAAGCCACATCCCATTCTCCGAAGTCGAAGCCTTCCAACTTGTCAAAATTTTCCTCTGACTATTACTGGAAATGGCAATGTAAAATAACCAAAGACACTACCACAGACTGCGACATTCTTTAATTACACAACACACATAGAAAATGTTGAGACTATGGACAAACAATAAAACAAGATAAAATCCCCTTGTACTTTATCAAGATAAGTGCTTTCGGAATTCTCCTTCATTAGATCATAATGGGTAGAACTGGGGACATTGCTAATAAAATTATTATTGACCAATCAGAGGAATGAAAATGGGCCATCACCCTCTTAGAAAACAAATCAATCTTTAAGCCAATCCAGGCATACAGATCGCACACACACCTCCTTTTCTAACCAATAGTAGGTCTTCTATTCTGCAATATGGGTCACAAAGGAACAACCGCTTTTAAACCTGGAGGTCTATCCGCTCTCAGGTTAATGATCCATTTGATTTCATTTCTCTCTGTGGCATTTGTAACATCACCCTGTCTCATTCCAATATAAGTAGTCTCCAAGACTTTAAAGAAAAAACGATGGGAAGGGAACTCCATGACATGGTTAGCAAGACAGTTCTTAGAATCTTGATTCTGTACATCATGTAAATGTCTCAAGACTCTTTTCTTAAAGCACTGGTCAGTTTTGCCTACATAATAGGCAGGACAAGCTGAACATGTAGCAAGATAGACTACATGGGGGGGGTATTGCAATCTGTTTGACATGAGAACCTGTAACAAACTTTGCTGATGGGATGAGTAAATGTATTGCTGGTATCTAGACTGTTACAAGCTAAACATTTACCACAACGTACTTCCTGATGATCATTAGTAAATTTCTGGCCTGTCTTGATTCAAGACACTAAAATTCGGGAGATTGTAAGTGAGACTCCCAGATTTACCTTTAAAAACAAAAAGAATTTGAAATGTTTGTTGTGCTTTAAAGATGGCATGAAGAATATTCCTGTCAGATAGAAGAAGTGAACTTTTCATTGTGGTGTCTTGTAAGGTACATCCCAAATGGGGCGTTGTACTCTATGATGGGTCTGATGAGTGATGAGTAGAGGGGCACAATAACATCTTTTGTTCTAGATGTGAAACCTTTTTTTGATTAGGTGGGCCACATAGAAGGATTTTCTAACCACCTTGGCAATATGATTATCAAAGGAGAGATTACTATCTACTTGGGTCCCCAGATCCCTTATTACATTTTCTGTATTTAGGGGACTACCACGTGTGTGGTAGTTCATGGGTACTTTGTTTATTCCAAAGGGGATGACTGTGCACTTTTTGGCATGTAGCTTGAGGCCATGATTTTGACACCAGGTATTCGTCTCAGTGAGACCCTTCTGGAGGATGTCTGTATCAGCCAGAGAGTCAGTTATGGCCCCCAGTTTGCAGTCATCAGCAAACTTGGTCAGCCATAGTCCTCCTGTGCTTGCCTGTACCTCTGAGAAGTATATACCGAATAGGAGGGTCCCAGGACTGAGCCCTGGGGGACATCACTTGTAACCTGTTTACAGTCGGACCTAGAGCCTGCAACTGTCACCGTGTGGGTTCTATCCATGAGCCAATTGGCAACCCATCTCGTGATATAGGGGTTTATGTTCAGGCTGGTGAGCTTGTCTATAATACCAGAATGGGGAATGGTGTCAAAAGCCTTTGCGATGTCTAGGTAGGCTGTGTGGACCTCCTTTCCCTCATCTAAAGCCTTGGTAACTGTCTCAAAGAAGTCCACCAGGTTTAGGAGGCATGATCTGCCCTTAAAGCCAAACTGGGTAGGGTCCAATGTTTGGAGGTTCCCAATGTCTCTGTTATTGAGTTCCATGATTACGTGCTCCATAGCCTTGCAGATCAGGCTAGTCAGGCTTATAGGGCGATAGTTCCAGGGGTCCGTTGTTTCTCCACCTTTGTGGAGCGGGTAACTGTTGCTGTGCGCCACTCTATGGGTACATAGCCTGTAGAGAGGTTGAGTTTGAACAGTGTGTTTAGGTGAGGGGTTAGTTCATTTTGGAGCTTGTGTAAGACACAGCCTGGGACACAATCCGGTCCCATTGAAGCTGTGTTTTTGGCTTTGGATAGGGCTGTTTTAACCTGTGTGTCAGTGATTGCCGGGGCTCTACATTCTTCTGGTATGGTTATGGGCCCTTTAAGGGGTGAGAGGGGGGTGAAGTTTACTTGATTGGGGATGGGGGTGGAATGTGGATATCCAGAGTGATTAGTCTATGGTCTGATCTAACCAGCGAGGGGTTGACCTCCGGTTATAACCAGTTGCCCATGTTGGTGATGACCGGGTTCAATATAATGTCATCTCTGGTGGGGGTGTTGACAAGTTGATCCAGGGCATTCCAGTTTATAAATTCTAGGAAGCGTTGGACAAGGGAGTTAGTACTTGAGTAGTTCTCCCAGTTAATGTTTGGGTAATTGAAATCACCCAATATTAGGGCATTTGATAGGACCTTCATATTTTCTAGTGTCTCCAGAAATGCAGAATCTGGGTCCTGGATCATGGTGGGTGATCTGTAACCAGCTACAATTTGAATTGCAGTTTTGCCTGTTATTAGTTGCACATGGATGATCTATGAGGCACTGTGCTGTGCCACTAACCTGGAGGTGTGGATATCCTTGATGAATATGGATACACCCCTGCCTTTTGTGTTTCGGTCTGGGTTCTGTGGCTGAAAAGTATGGTACGAGTTATAGCCTGGTAGTGCTGGGGTGCTCTCTGGAGCCTTAAACCAGGTTTCTGTTACTGCACAGATATCTATGTTCTCCATACTGAGGAGTGCCTCGAGTGCATGCATTTTGAGGTTTAGACTTCTGGCGTTGAGTAGCATTGCCCTCAGTTTTTGGTTACTTGTGCTATTTACGGTGGTGGGTTTGTCTTTTGAGCCTTGCCTAAAAAAGACACTATGGGGGCAGCAAAAGCCTTGGCCAGTATTCGAAAGCCTAAGGGTGACAGCTGCAACCATCTCTTGGGAAGCAACGTGGCTTGTCGAGCATGTCATCCCAGGTGGACAGAAACTGGATCCCCTTTGAATGACACCAGAAACTTAGCCAATTGTTGAAATTGATTTTTTCTTTATACTGTAGCATCATTCTTGGTGAGGTAAGGATGCTACGCAGGGTCATACCTGCCTGGGCTACATGATCGGAGAGCTCTTCCATGTCTCTTTTTATGTAGTCCAGGGTGGTACGTCTCAGGTCAATCACACCAACATGGACAATGACAGAGTCGTATTTGTACTTGTTCTGGAGCGACCTGAGTGCTTGTGTTATGTGGCAGATCCTGGCGCCCGACAAGCAACTTAACTGTAACCTTCTCCTTGTCCAACCTAGTTAGTGGGACATCAGTGTGCCTGACTATAGTCACCTATTACTAGTGTGTTGGGTATGTTATTTTGCCTTAAGGACTGTGATTGCGTGGCACACTGATTATGTAAAGTATGTGTTTCGTGGTTTGTGATGAGGTGTGGAGGTTGCTTGGGTGTCTGCTTTGGAGGTCTCTGTTGCTTTTAAAGATTTTTATTTAGAGCCTCCGAGTATGATTTTGTGTATTTATGTGTGTTATTTGCCAGTGTTGGTTTCGTAGGTCTGTTTGAGACTGGTGGTGTGTTGCAAGTATTTTCCTTCTCCTCTTGACTGGCAGTTCCATTCTTGGGTTGAAATCCTGAAACAGAGAGGTGGCTGCACATCCTCCAACCCTATGCCGGAGGAATCCATTCTCCTGGAGGGTTTCAGTACAGGACTGTCTACTTCCTGAGTGACCCCGCTCACCAATGAGTTTGTGGGCATGATCTCTAGATGGGCATGGAAGGAGACTAACTCCATAGAACCCATACCTCAGTGACCAGACATGATAATGGCACCACCTGTGGACAGACAGTTTTTGGGGAGAGGGGTTCCAGTTGATGCCATGGTTGTTGCGCCAGCCACAAAGAAGGAACTAGCTAATGAGAGTTGCACTGTCCATGCCCCCAGCAGGGAGTCACAGGCGATAGACTAGGGAATAGTATCTTTGCTTCAGCAACCTTTGCCTTGTGGTCACTGAACTGTCTGGCACATTTTGTTAGACTTCAGAAAGATTTGACAAAGGAATTATCAAATACTCTCTCAGGAACCATCTCTGCAGAGTTTAAACATTCAGTAACTTCTCAGTTGGCACCCTTACAGGCTATATCCAGAAGTTCCATGAGGTTAAATTCCAACATAGTGGAAGGAACCTCAAGAGCTGCAGGTTCAGACATTTCATTAAGGAGGCATGCCTGGATGTGCTTGTGTGATTTTGCGGAGCCCTTTGTCCAATTTCGTCAATGCTCTCCTTGATGGAACTATCCTTTTTTGGCCCTAAAGTGAAAGAAACTGTCCATGTGTGAGAAAGATGGAAAGACCTCATCTGCTGTGGGCATATGTTTTTTGGCCCCCCAAAGAGCCTTCTCCAGGAATCAAAGGAGTAGCCGGAAAATGTGGTTCAAAAAAATCCCAAGGTCCATTCCATGACACACGTGGAGGATCCCAAACAGAACCAAGACGCTATCCTCCAAAAAAAGGAAGCCAATCTGGTGGTCTCCTGCCATAAACAAACTGTACAACAGAAGGAAGAAACTGTTGCAAAAGAGAGTAAAATCCCATGAGTAGAGGAGCTCCCTGGTCAGCCTCAGTAAGAAGCTGAGATCCCTTATAAGATCCTCCAAAGCTAACTATGAAAACAAAATCACCTCTAATTTTAAGGACAACCACAAAGCATTCTATAGCTATGTCAAGAATCTCTATGACAACACCCAGATCTGCCCTGAGTTACAGCACAAAGGCACAAAAAATTATAGAACCAACTGATATTGCCAACATCCTGGCAGATAGGTTCATTGCTAGCTTTACCCCCCCCCCCCCATCCCTAAAGGGCCCATATCTATACAGGAAGAATGCAGAGTCCCTGTAATCACAACTACGCAGGTAAAAGCTGCACTCTCTAAAGCCAAAAAAAAGCATGCGTTTTACATGAACTTCAGAACAAACTGGCTCCCCACTTAAGCACTTTGTTCAGTAATAGCCTCGCATCAGGCTTTGTGCCCACTGAATGGCGCACAGCAACAGTTATCTCACTCCACAAAGGGGGAGGCACCACTGATCCTGGGAACTATCGACGTATTAGCCTGACGACCCTGATCTGCAAGGCCATGGAACGCATGGAACGTATCATCATGGAACTCATAAACAAAGACATTGGTAACCTCCAAACTCTGGATCCCACCCAGTTCGGGTTTGTAAAAGGCAGATCATACCTCCTGTACCTGATCGACTTCTTTGAGGCAGTCACCAAAGCCGTAGATGAGGGTAAGGTGGTTCACACAGCCTATCTTGACCTCTCCAAGGCTTTTGACACCATCCCCCATTCTGGAATTATAGCTAAACTCACTAAACTAGGTATAAATCCCTACATCACAAGATGGGTTGCCAACTGGCTCACTGACAGAACCCACACTGTAAAAGTTGCAGACTCCAAATCTGACCTCAAAGCAGTGACAAGTGGAGTACCACAAGGTTCCGTCCTGCGACCTCTCCTGTTTGGTATCTACTTCTCTGAAGTACAGGCTAACACAGAAGGCCTCTGGCTAACGAAGTTCGCAGATGACTGCAAACTAGGAGCCATAGTCAAGTCCCCAAATGATGTGGACATCCTACAGAAGGGCTTCGCTGAGACAGATGCCTGGTGTCAAAGCCATGGCCTCAAGCTCAATGCCAAAAAGTGCAGTGTCATCCCCTTTGGTAAAAACTCCTGTACCCATGAACTACCACATAGGCAGCAATCTACTTAACACCAAATGTGTGATAAGAGACCTTGGGACTCAGGCGGGCAGGAGTCTCTCCTTTGATAGTCACATTGTCACAGTAGTCAGGAAGTCCTTCTACGTGGCACACCTCATCATAAAAGGGCTCTCATCCAGGAAAAAAGAGGTCATTGTTCCCCTCTACTCGACACTCATTATAGAGTACAATGCCCATTTTGGAATGTACCTCACAAAACATCTGCAGCAGTTGGAAAGGTAACAGAAGTACCTCACAAAGAGGATTACTGGCCTCAAACAAATGCCGTACACTGACGGCCTCAAAAAACTCCAGCTTTACTCCGTAGCAAATCGCCTACTCTGAGGTGATTCCTGCCTAACATATAAAGCTATGTCAAACCCATAGCTGTTGGACATGCTACACCTAAAGAAATCCTAATCCCCCAAGCTACAATCTCTAGGGACCTAAACCTTGTCACCACAATAAACAGGACATGCTGGAGGGATAGATTCCTGTCCCAGAGACTTCCCATACTCTGGAACAGGATACCCATCTATGTCAAGCAAAGTTCTTCATTGGCACTCTTCAAGAAAATTCTTGATGAATGGATGGGAAATAGGAAATACACCCTGGGTTCACTTCTGTGTCTCTGCTCAACAGTGGCACAGGAAAATAACTTTCTTGGGTGGAGTAAGCCAGGGAACCTTGTTGGCTAGGCTTACGTAGGCCCTTGGGCCGATAGCCTAGTACCTACCTATGGAACCTATGAAGTGCCCCCAGAGGCAGAGGGGGGAACTCCAGTTGATGTCATCACCCTCATGGCTGAGGTGGCCCACAAAACCAGGGTTCATGATAACTTTCCTTTGATAAATCTTACCAGTGCTCCTGAACAGAGGCCTGACTCTCCACCTCTGGAGACAGTCAGGAGAAGGTTGTCCCTGCACCATAGAGGCTGGCTAGAATTAACAAAAGGCACTTGGGTGCAGAGGATTATATCCAGAGGTTATATAATTCCATTTGCCCTACCACTTCCAATTCCCAAAAAACTCCCAGAGGTTCCACCCAGTCAGAGGGATCAAGCAGCAATTCAGATTCAAAAGTTGCTAGAAAGAGTCATCCAAGAGGTCCTACCAGACCAGATAGGATCTGGAATTTACTCAAGGTTCTATTTAGTGCCAAAAAAGACATGGGACTAGAGACTGATTTTGGATCACACAGATCTAAACAAATTTGTTCAACAAACCAAGTTCTTGATGGTCACAGTTCAATTCATTCTTCCCTTTTCTGGGCAAGGATGGCTGGATGTGCTCGATAGATCTTCAGGACATCTACTATCACATGAAGATGAGCAGGCAATCCAGAAAGTGCCTACGCTTCTGGCTGGGAGCCAGTCACTACAATTCTGAGTACTGCCCTTTGGACTCACCATAGCCACCAGGGTGTTTACCAAATACATGGCAGTAGTCGCAGCATACCTCAGACTGCAGGGATTCTGGGTGTTTCCTTGCCTGGACAACTGGTTTATTACCACTCTAACCAGGCATCAGTTCATACCTTCAAGAGATCAGGTTCTCAACACAACACCTGTGATCTCCCAGGAATAACCATAAACTTCAACAAATCTCCACTTCATCCAACTCAGACATTGGAATTTATTGGAGCACTACTCAATACAAAGACTGCTGTTGCTTCCCTTCCACCGTGTTGAGTTATAACTATAAAGTCGCAGGTCAAGAAGGTTGTAGACAACACATTGATCTCAGCCCACACAGTTCTCCAAACTTTGGGCCCTCACAGTGGCAGTGATAACCTTAGTTCCTTTGGACAGGTTTTACATGCAGATCCTACAGTGGATGTTGGCTACTCAATGGTCAATCTGCCATCAGTCAGTGCTGTATTAGATAAAAATTACTGGCACTTGCAGAAGAGATCTCTGTATGCTGGATCCAGTCCGGTCAACTGTACTTTGGCTGTCCATTCATTCCCCAACAGCCCAAGGCCATAGTGACCATGGATGCTTCCCAGATGGGGGGGGGGGGCATTATCTAGGGAAGACAGTCCAGGGTACTTGGTCCCCACAATGAGGCAAATTTGCATATAAATGTCCTAGAATTCAGAGCAGTACTCTTGCTGTTGCAAGCATTTCAAGATGTTCCTCCCTCTGGGAAGATTGTGATTCAAACAGACAACATATCAGTCATCTGCTACATCAACAAAAAGGGGGAACCAAATCTTACCCATTGTGTCGAGAAGCACTCAGGGTGTGCAGTGGGCAGTCTCTTCCATCCGCTTTCCTTTAGCAGTGCACATTCCAGGGAGATCCAGTGTGATTGCGGACAAGCTGAGCAGGTGCATACTAATTCCGCACAAGTGGTCTCCCAACAAGAAAGTGGTGGATGAGATTTTCAGTCAGTGGGGCAAGAGATGCTGTAATCTTTTTGCCTCTCCCCTAAACAACAAGTGCAGCAACTAATTTGCCCTGATTCCCCCATGGGGACAGTCACCGAGGAATGCTGTACTTCATAATTGGTCTCCCCATCTTCCCTGTGCCTTCCCACCAGCCCCTTTGATTCCAAAATTTCTGCAGAAAGGTGCCAGGTCGAAGAGCACAGTGATACTCATTGCCCCCTTTTGGCCTCAACAAATTTGTTTTCCCTTCCTATGGCCTCACCTGGTTCAGTCACCATGGAACCTAGATCCGATTCCTGACCTGTCTCACCTGATGGGCATGTCACATCCTGATATACCAAACCTCAAGCTGACTGCTTGGCTTCTCCATTTTCCTTAGTAGCCAGACAATCTATACTCTCATCACCTGTCCAACGTATAATTCTGTCTTCCCAAAAACTCTCGACAAGGGATACATATTCAAGTAAATGGAAAAGGTTTGGCATTTGGGCTCAGCAGCATAAATGTGACCCCTTTTTAGCCTCTGTTAACCACATTTTAGATTTCCTTGCTCACCTTTTTCAAAATGGTGCTAGTACCTCAACCATTAGAGTACAGCTAGCAGCAATATCAAATTACCATACAGGACTGAGTGGCATACCTATAGCTTCACACAAACTGAGCAAGGCCTTCTTAAAAAGGACACTCCTTCTAAAGCCGCCTTTTAAAGACCCCGCACCTCCATGGGATGTAAATTTGATGCTCCAGTCTGTCACACAACCTCCCTTTGATCCAGCAGCTACATGTGACCTTAAATATCTCTCATGGAAGACTATTTATTTTCTTGGTTGCCATCACTTCCACAGGAAGAATTTCTGAGATCCAAGCACTATCTTCTAAACTTCCTTACTTGGTTTTTCACAAAGATAGAGTCACCTTACATACCATCCTGTCCTTCCTTCAGATGTGGTGTCAGAATCCAACATAAATAGTACTATCAATTTGCCAGTGTTTTTTCCAAAATTTACCAACAAAGAATATATCTTACATTTACTGGATGGTCATAGAGAATTACGATTCTATCTGCACAGAACAGAAAAGGTCAGAAAAGCAGACCAACTATTTGTTTCCTTCTTTGCACCAAAATTTGGAAAATTGATTTCTAAAGTTACTCTATCAAAGTGGTTGACAAACTGCATCTCCTTTGTCTATACTAAATTGACCATTTCTGTTACACACCCATTGAAAGCACACTCCACTAAATCTGTGGCTACTTCTATGTTTTTTCATTCTAGGATGTGTATGGATGATATTTGTGCAGCAGCAACTTTGACTAATCCTCATACCTTTATCATCTGGCTGTATGGTTATCAGGAATATCCTTCCTTGAGTCTGCCCTGGATACAAGCCCCATTCGTTGAGGATAGAATGAAGATTGGCAGCATTAGATAAAAAAGTTATGTACTCCCCATAATGTTCTATCCATGTTGTCAATTTTCAAGTCCCCTCCCACCTACCCCTATCCATGACTTCTGGAGGAAGAAGTATTTACATGGTCTCTGAATATGTAATTTGCAGGATGCATTGTGGGTAAGGGAGAAGCTGGAGAGATCTGGTGGCTGCGAGCTTTATCATCGGCCGAGTCGGATCCGATGAACTGGATCTGAGCACATTCATTGAGGGAGAATGAAGATCAGCTACACAGATGGAACATTATGGTGAGTGTATACCATCTTTTTCCGTAGGTTTTTAAATGCTGTGGTGTATTTGTAGATATTGGTGCTGAATGGTGCAATAAAGGGAACAATGTTGTTAAAACTGTTGGAACTACCAATGTTAAGTTGTCATTCTCGCCTTCATTCTTGCTGGATGGGTTTGGAGCCGATCCTCGGCTCTGACTCTGCCTATACTATAGCTCGAGAGCTATTTTTACCGGCTCGAGGCAGCCCTATATCCCACAATACCATGCGTTAACTCCCCAGATCTCGTTTGGAAGCTAAGACATAGTATAAATAATAATATTATAATAATAATATTATAATCCTCTTTTACGAGAATAGATTACGTGCTAGTAACACTAAGGATACAAGGAACAAAACGCAACATATTGTATCTCCAGAAATGGAAGGACTCAGAACCTCGAGTCTATCCAGGCTAGGGGGTAGGAGGGAGGGACGCAAGAAAGAAGGCGAGAAGAAGACAACTAACATGGAACGTTATGGTAAGTACATAACTTCTTAATGTTAAGTTGTCATTCTCGCCTTCATTCTTGCTGGATGGGACAGCGTCCCTAGCATCTTTGTCCTGGGTGGCTCAATGAAACAGACTCCTGAGTACAGTGGAACCAAAATCAGCTCTATTTCTGGAGGCTAAATCAAGCTTGTAATGGGCAATAAAGGTATGTTTGGAAGCCCATGTAGATGCTGCACAAATGGCATCTAGTGGTAACCTTGCTTGAAACGCCGTTGAAGTTGATAGTGCCCTGGTTGAATGAGCTAAGAATATTCTCATCTATTAAACCTTGTAGCAATAGATTATTCAGAATAAAATCTGTTTTCCTATATTCTACAACGAAATCTCATTTCTTGAGACCCTGTGGTAGGTGTCTTCATCCATTAATAGTGCAAACATTTTAGAAGAGTAGTCAGTGGAATTCAGTAGGACTACCCCCACCTTCATCAGGTTTCATGACTCTCACACTTTTGAAGAAATTTAGAAAGGAACATTCATCACATGATAAATTGTCCAGAGAATTGTCCCCATACTTGTTAATCTGCCTAAACTTGTTCTCGCATAATCTTTCGAACTTGGCAACTATCAGATTAGATGGGGGAACAAACACATTTTTTCTTTTAACGTTAAAGGTGGGTGTGTTGTTTACCTCCTGAGAAGAAAAAAATCTCAAATTTAAATTCATAGTATACAGTTTCAGTTGTATAAGTAAGTTTGCCATGTCCACTCTAAAATTAAGCACAAACTGAAAACCTTTTTTAAAATAGACATTGCATTATTTGAAAGAGAAATAACTGAAAAATTAAAAACATTGAATTCTGCATTAGAACCAGTATTAAACTTCCCTATACACCCACATTTACAAACCTCAACAGAGGGGTATAAATGTATCTCATTCTCCATCCCCTGCAGCGCCAGCAGCAGTTGGGAAAACTGTTTCTTTCTTGTCTGAAATTTGTCCCCTCTGATCTCAAGGACAACTCCTGAGCCAGTCTCTCGGACCGTCTTACTGGGAGGACTTCTAAAAAAGATGGACCAGAAAGATCATCCTCTAACCCATCCAGATTGAAATTGGCCTCAAGTCTATCAATGTCCTCATTAAGACCCATGTCTGTCTTAGGGTGCGATGGTCTAGGGTAGACAACTTTATCTTCTTAGTTGCGTCTTTCCCTATCAATTTAAAAAAAAAAATCCTTGATTCTGTATTATCTCCTGTGTTGCACGACTGTAACATCTGTTATTTCTATTTGCTATGGCCAATCAGAAACAAACTTCTCCTGCTAAGTCCAATAAAGGCACCTTAGGATTTAAAAAGTGCCAAAAATGTGAAGGTAAGATACCTGATTTGAACAACCATTCATTATGTGTATACTGTTTGAGCAGTCCTTTTGTAAATGGATTTTTCCCAGTCTGTCACAAGTTCTCTATACAAACTCTGACAGAAAGAAAGAAAGAACAAAGACCCGAAACTAGCTCTTCGTTCTCATCTTCCTCTGTTTTGAGAAAAAGGCCTTCTTAGGTTCCAAGGTCTTCGGAACCGAAAAAGAAGTTACCCAAGTCATCCTCAGTACTGAAGAGTTCCTCGGTACCAGAGGATTTATCTGCTTTAAGACCCAAGCTCCCCTGTGAACCGAAAACAACTTCTAATTCGGCACCGACAGATTCCTCAGTGCCGAAGCTATTAAAACTACCAAGAACTAAATATTCTCTGTCTATCAGTCCATTCAAAGGCATGCCACCTAGTCCATTTTTGGAAGCGAGATCCCCCAGATCTTCCTCCTCATTTTCTGTTCGATCTACTAAGAATCTGTCTGAGGCTGATGTAGCTCCTCACAGCTAGGGGGTTATTCTCAGTTCCTAGCCATGCTGGCCTTGGAACTAGTCTAGCTATAACACCTCCGTATCCTCATCCTCCAACTCCTATCAAGACCTTGCAGCCCTCTGTTCCGACTTGTGGCATCGACTGCTTCAGTTCAGGTAGTCTCCTCGTCTCCGGTTCTGAGACTGGTCTTGGGTTCCTCCCAGCCTTCAGCACAGGAGGTCTCCTGGGATCGGGATTCTCTGGTTGGGTCTGCGGGCACTTGGTTAGATTTCTTTTCACTCAGAACTGTCCATGTCCCTCAGCACCCTCAGCCTTTGTAAGAGCGATCCAGGCTTCTTTTCCAGCGGCTGCCTCTTTGGTGTGGGGTGCGACCTCGGTTCTGAAGGAGTCCTGTTTGGTTTCGGCCTCCCATCCCTCTATGGGGGCCAGCCTTTGGGATAATGGAGAAGGTGTTGTCCACTGGGGACTCAGTCTTTGCCATCCCTTTTGGAACATATGTCTACCTCCTCTAGACCTGAACTACCATCAGTCCCACCTCCAGGACAGAGGGCACAAAAGTCTCCGGTGACTCCCACTTTAGTGGTCTCCTGTTTGGACACTTCCCCGGATCATCAACCCGAGGAACTCCCTATGAAGAAGCACCTAGACACCTGGGGAAGAGTCCTTCACAGAAGATACTGATTTTGATAAAGGGGAAGGTTCCCCAAGGTCACACCCTAATGATGTTTCCTTCAGGGACATCCTAGAAATCCTGAAATAGAGGGGTGGCTGGTCCTCCATTCAACCTTCCTCAAAAGAATCTGTATACCTGGATGCATTTCATGCCCAACCCTCTACTTCTTGGATCTCTCCACCCACTGACTATCTTATCAAACTAATTGCGCAGCGGGTGTGGAAGATGTTCAATTCCAGAGAGCCAACCCCCAAGAGACCTGAGTGGATATTATCAGCCTCTAAAGATGAACCACATTGATCTAAAAGTATTCCTGTCAACGTCATGGTGATAGCAGTCACCACCAAAAAGGAAGTCGCTGAAGAGAGTCCAACTAGCTATCCTCCTAACAAGGAGTCTAGGACGTTTGATAGATTTGGGAAGTGTGTTTGTGCTTCAATGACCTTTGCTGTAAGGTCTCTGAACTATATGGCACACTTTAACAGATTGCAGTGAGATTTGATTAAAGAACTTTCAAATACTCTCTCAGGAGCAGTGGCTGAAGAGGTCCGTGACAAAGTTTCCTGTCAGATTGCAACCCTTGATACTATCTCCAACTCACAGTGCCCATGCAGCTGAAGGGATGACCAGGGCAGTGGGTTCAGGCATAGCAATTAGAAGGCATTTCTGCATATGCTTGTGTGACTTTGCAGAGCCATTTAAAGTGTCATTTGTCACTACTCCTTTTGATGGATCTACCCCTTTTGGCCCAAAGGTAAAAGACACCTCTAGCCAGATGTGAGAAAGATGGTAAGACCCTATCTGCTGTAAGCATGCATTTCTCCACTCCTCACAGGCCTTATTCTAGGAACCAAAGAATTGGGAGACTATGGTTTAAAAAATCTTAAGGGCCTTTCCAAGACTCATTATGCAAAGACTTCCAGGGCAGAGGGGGAACCAATGGAAGACGCCACCCTAAGGGCAGAAATGGACCACAGAATCAGGAGTCCAGAGAATCTTTCTCTGGAAGTTCCTATCAGCATCCCTGAATGATAGGCTGGTTGTCTTCCTCTGGAGGCAGTCGGGGGGAGGGTGATTATCCCTGCATCTACCTGCCTTGCAGTTGATAACTTCTGACAAATGGGTTGCAGGGGATAATATCCAGAGGTTACAAAATTCCACTATCTGTAAGTCCCAAACCCCAGAAAAAAACTCCCAGATGTTCCACCCAATCAAATGGAAGCAGCAGTCTTAGAAATTCAAAAATTGTTTGAAAAAAGAGTCATCCAAAAAGTCCCACCAGACCAAACAGGATCCAGGGTTTACTCGAGAATCTTTTTAGTGCCCAAAAGAACAGGGGACTGGAGACCCATTTTGGATCTCGGCCAGTTCAACAAGGCAGTTCAGCAAACCAAATTCCGGATGGTCTCTGTTCAATCCATGCCTCCATTTTTGGAAAAAGGCAACTGGATGTGCTGTATAGACTTCCAAGATGCTTACTACCACATAAAAATGGAAAAAAGCTCCAGGAGGTTTCTGTGCTTCTGGCTAGGAGCCAGTCATTTCCCTTTCATCTCACCACAGCCCCCAGGGTGTTCACCAAACGCATGGCAGTTATTGCAGCTCATCTCAGACGGCAAGGTTTTCGAGTCTTTCTATATCTCGTCGACTGGCTCCTCACCGCTACCACCAGGTATCGTTTAGAACAGGCAAGAGACTACACCATAAATATTTGTATGTCTCTAGGCATAACAATAAATTTAGAAAAGTCCAGCCTCTAGCCTTCTCAGGAACTGGATTTCATTGGTGCTCATCTAGACACTATTACAGGGATTGTGTCCCTACCCTCCAGAAAGACTACAACGTATAGGAGTTCAAGTCAGAAAAATTCTTCGGAGCAACAGCGAAACTTGTTCTTCAAATCTTAAGCTCCAGGGCAGCATCAATCACTCTGGTTCCTGTAGTGAGGTTTCATATACGGAGTCTACAGTGGTTACTAGCATCCCACTAGTCTCTGATACAACATCCAGTGTCTCATCTAGTTTTGATTACCACCCGTTGCAAACAGGATCTCAAATGGTGGCTACATTCTGACCAGATCCTTTTGGGTCAACCATTCATTCTTCCCTAGCTCCAAGCCAAAGTGACCAAGGATGCTTCCCAGATAGGATGTGTGTGTGTGTGTGTGTGTGTGTGTGTGTGTGTGTGTGTGTGTGTGTGTGTGTGTGTGTGGGGGGGGGGCATTATCTGGGAAGGACAGTCCAAGGAACGTGGTCCCAATTGGAGGCCAATTTGCACATCAATGTTCTGGAAATGAGGGCAGTGATGTTGGCTTTGCAAGCATTCCAAGATGCCCTTCCTTCTGGGACAGTAGCAATTCGGACAGACAATATGTCCTTAGTCTGGTACATAAACAAACAAGGGGGAACCAAATCTTGCCCACTTTGTCGAGAAGCACTCCGAGTTTGGCAATGGGTGATTTCTTCCAACCGCTTTCTGATAGCAATGCACATTCTAGAAAGTTCCAATGTGATGAGCAGATAAATTGAGCAGAACTATTCTCATGCCTCACGAGTGGTCTCTGAACCGTGTGAACAAAATTTTTCGCCATTGGGGCCAACCTTGCTGTGACCCCTTTGCCTCTCCACTAAGCAACAAGTGCAGAAGTTACTTCACCCTAATCCCCCCTCTGGGGAGTTACCCATAGATGCTCTTCTCCATGATTGGTCTCCCAGTCTGTTATATGCCTTTCTTCCAACTCTTCGCATATGACAATTCCTAAAGAAAGCCAAAAGGATGGAGAATTCAGTAATTCTCATTGCTCCCTTCTGGCTTCAACAAGTTTGGTTTCCCTTCCTTTGGCCTCATCTGATATGGAAACCGTGGATTTTGGACCCATTTCCAGATCTGCTAACTCACCCAGAGGGCATGGTACATCCGAATCTCCAACATCTCAACCTCACTGCACGTTTTCTCCAATACCTATGATTGCCAGGCATCCTTTCCTTTCTTCTCCTGTCCAAACGTATTATTATTTCTCATCACAAACCTTAGAAAACTGTATCAAGGCAAATGGGAAAAATTTACTAGATGGGCCTTGAATAAGGACTGGATCCTTATACCAGTCCCATTCTTAAAGTTCTGGATTTTCTAAACACATTTTTCCAGTCTGGTTCCTCTGCATCTACAATTAACGTTCATCTGGCAGTGATTTCAAATTTCCATTCAGGCTGGAATGACTCTCATCTAATGTCTCGCTTGTAAAGTTTTTTTTTTTTGAAGGGACTCTTGCCATTAAAACCTCCATTTAAAGAACCAGCTCCCCCATGGGATCGAACAATTGATGTTAAGTTGTCTATCTCACCTTCATTCTTGCTGGTTGGGTTCGGAGCCGATCCTCGGCTCCAACTCTGCCATCTTCAAAAGCTCGAGAGCTACTTACTGGCTCGAGGCCCCCCTATATCCCATGATGCCTGGCGCTAGATACCCAGATCTCGTTTGCTGCTTCTGCTACGAGGTTGCGTTTACTGGCTCAGGTCGTATTTTTTCACAGGTGAGTTCAGCTCCTACATTGGCTTTGGAGCCATCTCTCTCGGTGCCAGGAAGGATTCCGGTCTCTTCAGAGCCGGACCCTTCTCCGATATCAGGAAGAGGCACGTTCGAGGTCATGAGGAGTGTGCTGGCATCTGAGTCAGCCTCACGGTCAGCCTCATTGGCTCCTCCCCCCATGGTGCCTGCTCCTGTCTCTGCCCCTCCTACAGACCCCAAGTGTGGGGAACAAGCGCTCCAGGGCACCCCATTGGGTGTATCTTCCTCTTCCAAGGCCTCCCCTGTTCATTCAGAGGAGCCCCCTCGAAAGAGGAAATGCAAGAGGAAGCATGTTGACTCCCCTGAGTCTGTCACTTCAGATACTGACTTGGAGGATTCGGAAGGGTCCCCGAGATCCCCCTCTGAGGATGTCTCTTTTCTCAGACATCTTTGAGATACTTAGGCAGAGGGGGAACTGGACTACCCCTAACCCTTCAGAGGATGAGTCAGTATTCCTGGACGCGTTTGGTTCCTGACCCACCACCTCCTGGGTGTCTCTGCCTTTCGATCCACTGATGTCTGTGGTGGCTCGGAAGGCATGGTCAGCCTCAGACACAGTGGAACCAACCCCCCGAAGACCCACAAAATTTATTACTGCACCACAAGACAAACAATTTCTGACTAAGGGTGTTCCCGTTGATGCCATGGTGGTAGCAGCAGCCACAAAAAAGGAGTTGGCTGAAACTTCTTAGTCTGTCCATCCCCCTAATAAGGACTCTAGGACGATGGACAGATATGGGAAGCAGATGTTTGCATCAGCGACCTTCTCCATGAGGTCGCTGAACTATTTGTGCCTCTTCACCCGCCTTCAAAGTGATCTCTTTAAAGAGCTAGGAGATAGCCTGGACCCTTCAAGATCCATCAGCTGCGGGGGTCCAGGCTAAGGTTACCTCCAAGCTGGCGACTCTTAATTTGGTAGTAAACTCCTCCATGCGGCTCATCTCTTACACAGCTGATGGTGTGAGTAGGGCTGCAGGCATAGGCGTGGCCTTGAGGAGGCATGCCTGGATGCAGTTATGTAACTTTGCGGAACCCTTCAGGGCGTCTTTCACAAACACCCCCTTTGATGGTTCTGCTCTTTTTGGACCACAGGTGAAGGATACCCTTACCAGGTGTGAGCAGGAAGGCAAGACTCTCTCTGCTGTGGGAGTCCGTTTTTCCACTCCTTCAAGACCGTATCCCAAGGGTCAGAAGAGTGGGAAGATGTGGTTCCGGAAACCCCAGGGAGCCTTGCCTGACACATGTGGAGAGTTCCCCTCCAGGGGCAGAGGAGGGAACAATAGATGCCACCCTCGGGGCAGATGTGGTCTGCAAAATCAGGGCCAAAGAGAATCTTTCTACGACAAGCCCTTCCAGCATCCCTGAGGTGCTGCCCGGCTGTCCACCTTTGGAGGCAGTCGGGGGAAGATTATCGCTGTACCCAAAAGCCTGGCAAAGTATAACACAAGACAGATGGGTACTGTCTATCATATCCGAAGGCTACAAGATCCCCTTCCTTCACACTCCCTACATTCCCAACAAATCCCTTCCAGATGTTCTACCCAATCTAAAGGATCAAGCAGTTCAAGAAATTTCAAAACTGCTAAGAAAAAGAGCCATCCAACCAGTCCCAGAAGACCAGCAAGGATCCGGAATTTACTCAAGGTTCTTTTTGGTACCAAAAAAGACAGGGGACTGGAGACCCATTCTGGATCTCAGCAGACTAAACAGGTCTGTTCAAAGAACGAAATTCTGGATGGTCATGCTACAGTCCATTTTACCCTTTCTGGGTCAGGACAATTGGATGTGCTCCATAGATCTTCAGGATGCATATTACCATATCAAAATGGACAGACGCTCCAGAAGATTCCTCTGCTTCTGGCTGGGAGCCAGTCATTATCAATTCAGAACTCTGCCCTTTGGTCTCACCACAGCCCACAGGGTGTTCACCAAATGTTTGGCAGTAGTTACCGCTCACCTGAGACTGCAAGGATTCCAGGTGTTTCCATATTTAGACGACTGGCTCCTTACTGCTACCACCAGACATCACCTGCTGTGAGCCAGAAGACTACACCATTCAAACTTGCTCCAAATTAGGCATCACAATAAATTTAGAAAAGTCTGCATTGTCGCCTTGTCAATCGATTACCTTTATAGGCACAAACTTAAATACAAAGGACATGTCAGCGAGACTTCCATTAGACAGAGTGCTAGACATTCGCCGACATGTGCAGGTCTTATTAGGATGCAGAAAAATTCAGGCCAGATTCGTCCTAAAAACCTTGGGTCTCATGGCAGCGGCTATCATACTAGTTTCCCTTGCTCGTTTTCATATGAGGATTCTTCACTGGATGCTGTTCACCCAATGGTCTTTCCAGCAACTTCCAAATGTCTCACAAGATAATGATCACACAGACATGCAAAAACCAGCTTGCTTGGTGGATGGTTTCCCCATCAGTACCCCAGGGCAGACCATTTGTTCTTCCTCCTCCAGTATCTATGGTGACCACGGATGCCTCCCTGATTGGGTGGGGTGGGGGGGCATTTTCAGGGCAGAACAGTCTAAGGCACCTGGCAGCCTCACGAGTACCATCTGCATATCAATGTCTTGGAGATGATGGCCGTGCTTTTGGTGTTGCAAGCTCTTCACAACTCTCTTCCCACCGGGACCATTGCAATTCAGACTGACAATATGTCGGTAGTGTGGTACATCAACAAGCAGGGTGGAACCAGGTCCTACCCCCTATGTCGAGAAGCACTCAGACTCTGGCAGTGGGCGATCTCTTCCCAACGGTTTCTGATAGCAGTGCACATCCCTGGAAAGTCCAACGTTATAGTGGAAAGGCTGAGCAGAGCAATTCTCATGCTTCACGAGTGATCTCTCAATCAAACGGTGGCGGACCAAATCTTCCGCAAATGGGGTCAGCCTTGCTGTGATCTTTTTGCCACACCCTTCAACAGCAAGTGCAACAATTTCTTCTCTCTCCTCCCTCTTCCCGGACACTCCCCCAGAGATACTCTAGTTCACGATTGGCCTCATGGACTTCTTTATGCATTCCCTCCATTCCCCCTGATCCCCAAATTGATACAGAAAGCTTCCACCTTTGGTTCCTGTTCCTGCATCATTACCTTCTGGAGCAGCCCTGGACCCAGATCCAGACCCTCCTGATCCATCAATCGGGTGGGCTGCACCAATCCCTTCAATCTCTCCAGCTCACTGCGTGGTTGCTCCACTTCCGACCTTAGCCAGGATTCCGAACATCTCCCACTCGGTGCGTGAAATCATCTTATTATCGCACAAGTCTACCACTAGAAAGACTTATGCTAGTAAGTGGAAACATTTCTCTTTCTGGGCAGAGGCTAGGAATATAGATCCCTTTTCAGCCCCTGTGCACCATATTTTGGATTTTTTAGCAGAACTTTTTTCGTGCAGGATCTTCTTCTGCCACGATTAGAGTTCAGCTAGCTGCAATTTCCAACTTTCATACAGGTCTATCGGATACTAGTATTATGTCCCATAAGCTTTGTAAAGCTTTTCTCAAAGGGACTACTTTACTCAGGCCCCCAGTGAGAGATCCCCCACCTCCATGGGATCTAAATTTGATTTTAGCTTCCCTGATACTTCCCCCCTTTGAAACAGCAGCTTCTTGTTCCTTGAAGTTCCTTTCTTGGAAAACCCTTTTTCTGGTTACACTTGCTTCAGCCAGAAGAGTTTCTGAACTTCAGGCTCTCTGTGTTCGCCATCCTTATCTAGTTTTCCACACTGACAGAGTGTCTCTCAGGACTAATCCTTCCTTCCTTCCAAAAGTTTCTTCTGACAATAATTTGAATCAGTCTATTGATCTGCCTGTGTTTTTTCCAAATTATTCCAACAAGGCGGAATACAAATTGCATCAGTTGGATGTTCATAGACAGTTACGCTTTTACTTGCATAGAACTAAGCAAATAAGAAAATCAGACCAGCTGTTCCTGTCCTATGCTGAGGGTAAACAAGGTCTACCTGTGTCGAAAGTAACCTTATCTAGGTGGTTGACATCTATCATTACATTTATATATCGGCTAAGGAATAAAGAGCTTCCTGCTAAACCGAAACGTCACTCCACTAGAGCTCTAGCTACTTCAGTGGCTTTTCAGGCAAGATTGCCAATGGAAACTATTTGTGCGGCAGCCACATGGGCAAATCCACATACCTTTATTTCACATTATAAGCTGGACGTGGCCTCCAGGAGCAGAGCTGATTTTGGTTCCACTGTTCTGAAGAGTCTGTTCCGACGAGCCACCCAGGATTCAGGTGCTAGGGATGCTGTCCAAACCAGCAAGAATAAAGGCGAGATAGACAACTTAACATTAAGAAGTTATGTACCTACCATAACGTTCCATGTTAGTTGTCTTCTTCTCGCCTTCTTTCTTGCGTCCCACCCTCCATCCCCCTATCCTAGTAGACCGATAAGAGTTCCTTATGTTTTTCTCACTGGCTGAGTCTTCTCTGGCTATTCCTTCTGACTAGTAGTCTCTCCAGTAGGATTTATGCATTCTAGGACAGGATTCTTGTATTGTTGTTGTTGTTATAATATTATTATTATTATTAATATTATTATTTCTGCAGTTAGACTTACCAAACGAGATCTGGGTATCTAGCACCAGGCATCATGGGATATAGGGGGGGCCTCGAGCCAGTAAGTAGCTCTTGAGCTTTTGAAGATGGCCGAGTCGGAGCCGAGGATCGGCTCTGAACCCAACTAGCAAGAAAGAAGGCGAGAAGAAGACAACTAACATGGAACATTATGGGTAGGTACATAACTTCTTATTCTTCAAGCTCTTACTAAGACCCACTTTGAACCATTCGAATCTTGTATTTATCCTGGAAGTCATTATTTTTGGTGGCCATTACTTCTGCAAGAAGGGTTTCTGAGTTGAAGGCCCTATCGTGCAAATTAACCTACCTAATTTTTCATAAAGATAGAATCGCACTCAGAGCAAATCCATCTTCCTACCAAAGGTAGTTTCCGAAAAACAACATTAATCAGTCACTACAATTACCAGTCTTTTTTCCTAATTTTACTAACAAAGGGGTATATGTCCTTTATTTACTAGATGTACACAGACAGCTATGTTTTTATCTTCACAGAACTAAAGAGTTCAGGAAATCAGATCAGTTATTTGTAGCATTTTCTTCCCTCCATATGAGTAATCCAGTTGCTAGTGTTACTTTAGCTAAATGACTCAGACTGCATCACGTTCATTTATCATTCTAAAGGATTTCAACTTCCCAAACCAGTTCAAGCCCATTCAACTAGAGCTGTGGTGACTTCAGCAGTCTTTCATGCCAGAACTTCACTAGACGACATCTGTGCAGCAGCCACATGGTCTTCTCATCATACCTTTATCACTCATTACAAATTAGATCAGGTCTCGAGGGATCTAGCATCCTTTGGCTCTATGGTGCTTATGAATATTCTTCCATGAGACCTCCCAAAGCTAAATTAGCTGGGGATTCTGTCCCACTGTCAAGGATTGGGTGAAGATTGACAACATCAGATAAAGAAGTTACGTCTTACCATAGCGTTCCATCTGTGTTTTCAGTCTTTACCAATCCTCGACATCCCCACCCACCTTCTCCCATCCTGAGACTCTTAGTAGACTGGATTAGTTCTAAGCTAGTTTCCCTCATATATGGCCTCATTCTTTATACTTTCTATAGTTAACCATATTTTGTTTCTCTATATACTAATTATTTCACAAACTCAATCTGAGGTAATCTCTGTTAGCAGCATTATGGGTAGTGCCTGCCTCGAGAGTTTGGACACCGCAAACTGAAGATGTGGCCGAGTCGGTTCCGAACCCCGCTGTCAAGGATTGGTGAAGATAGACAACACAGATGGAATGGTATGGTAAGACATCTTTTTTTTTTTTTGTTATGTACTTGGACTTCTTGAATCCACTGGTTTAACTGTTACCTTGACTGTTTGTTTTACCTTTGTGCTTTTTGTGCAGCCAGGAACAGACACGTATAAGCTGAGTACTATATCATCTACCAGGAATGCACCAGTTTGGTTTGTACTTACACCTGCTGAACTAGTTGAAATTTCTTCAAACCCTTTACTTGGTCTTAGACACCCAATGGCAGCAGACTGAGACACATACTGATTACAGTGTGAAGAATGTGCCTGTCATTTTAAAAAACTGCAGTGGCAACGTTTAATCTTTAATGTTTATCTGCAGTATAAAGTTATCCCACATGGGCTTAGGGTGTTGAAAATGCTCACCTATCAAAATAAATACCCAAATTTACTTAGAAGGTGGCAGCTTATCAATTTAAGCTGCTCATTTAGGTATATGGAGCTCTTGAGCACCTTCTTTGAGCCGATAGATTGACTTGAGAGCTGAAGTCCGAATATTTATGTACTGAGTTGATGTCTGCTATAGAGCAGAATGCTTATACTGACCTTGTGTATGAAACTTGTGAGTGCATTTCAGCTTTTGAAAAGAGGCTAATAGAAACAAAGAAAAGGAAGCTAATGAGGGATATAAATGATTTTAAAAGTGGCAGTGTGTTTGTTTGGAAGAGTGAAGGAAATGGTCCATCTTTAAAACATTCTGAACTAGCAGCAACTAATGACAACTAATTTGATAGACCCACCTGTGAATTCACCATGATTGGTGAATAAGGACAAGAGGTCATTTCCTGTTCCTCCTTCACTATCTACACGGAATAACAGAACAACTTGTAATGAACCCGAACAACAAAGTTTCACAGACATTAATGCTGTTAGAACACTTGACCCCGTAGAATTTCCTTTTTTAGAGTTTCCTTTTTTTTTTTTTTGAGATTCCTTTTTTAGAGAAACCTTTACTACTACCAGAATCTTGACCACCGAAAGAGAAGTGACTCCACAAACAACATGAGAAAAACACATTACAATGGCTAAGCATGAGAAGTCGGACAATAATCTAGAACTGGTATTTAATTTAGCTAAATATCCTTTCAGTGCAAATAGTTCTGTTTTAAGGAAAGGTTTAACTTTTATACCTGTTGGCACTGTTGATATTTCAACACTTAACGGCACACACTGGTTCTACAGATAACTACATTAATACTGATAGCATTCCTAAATGCTCCAGCACCTCTGTACCAGTTAACAGCAATATAATTCAGGTTTTTAAACGTGCTGTTGAGTGTGAGATATATGAGAGTTGTTACAAACAGAAACAGAATGTTTTTTATAACCTTTCATCTGAGGAATACAATGCTATTAAAACACTCTTTAATAATCCAGACATTACTATTAAGGATGATGAAAAGGGTGGGGGAATTGTGATAATGATACGGTGTATCAAACTGAGAATATGGACAAAATGTTATCTAGCCAAGATAATATATGTATTTCTAAATATGAATATACTAAACTGATTACTAAAGTGCATGAATTTTTACATACTTTTTTGAATGAAGGGAAGAGCAATAGGAAACTGACTATGTTTTTACTGAATTCCCTAAGACTCCATTCATATATGGTATACCGAAGATACACAAATCTCTGACTAACCCTCTGTTTAGGCTAATGGTTGGATCACTGAACCAATCTCAAAGATTTTAGAGACTTAGCTTAGTATTGACTTTCTCAAACCCCACTCTATCATTAAAAACGCAACTCAGTTTTTACAGCATCTACAGTGTTGGTCACAATATCATAGGGCTAATGCTTGTTACTTTGCAACCCTAGATGTTGATTTTCATTTTACCATGATACCATACAAAATTGGAGTTCAATCAGTGAGAAAGAATTTTTATTAGATTTCCCAGAATACACGCAGGCTTACATAAATGCACCGTGCCAGCTGTTAATGCTTGCCCTCACAAATAATGTGTTTCTCTTTTTCTGAAGAAAATATATAAACAGATGAAAGGTGTAGAGATGGTCACACCCATTGCTAACACGCATGCAAACATCATTATGTATATTTGGGAGAGGAGAGTCATCTTAGCAAGTGAAAATCCATTTAATAGTAAGGTTTTATTGTATCGATGGTTTGTGGATTATCTGTTTCTCGTATGGAGTGGCAATACAAAACAATTTGATGATTTTTTTTCATTTTATTTCAAACACATCCAGCTTTTTAAAGTTTAAGAAAAAATTAGCCTTTAGTCGCATCGTTTTCGTTGATGTCACTTTATATAAGAATGCTGATGGTACACTTGCTACTACACTCTACAGGAAGCCTGTGAAACAGAACTCCTATTTATATAGAAGTAGCATGCACCCTCAGTTTATATTTGATAACATAGTCAGGAATCAGATAATGCAAGTAGCTTAATTAAACACATCTGAATTCCTTATGAATAATCAGCTTAGGAAACTAACTAATGATTTTATGATGAAGGGATATGACATCCAGGTAGCAAATAACATTACAATTTTACAATTACAACATTACAAGTGAAATCGGGCAGCGACGTTCCACTACAGCCAGATCCACTTTCTCTGTTGAGCCAATTACTGATAGAAGTATTTCCTTGCTCTCTAAACCAAAGAGAACAGTGAGATGCATGCTAACTTATAACAAAAATACCAGCACTGTTAGACAAGTTATAAGTAAATACTGACGTATTTTGCAGGATGTACCCGAGTTAACAACAGTGATTTCAGATAGATCACAGTTGGATACAAGAAAAATGTTGATCTCAAACATGTACTTTGTTATAAAGAGCAGCCACGCATTCCTGCCCTGGTTACAACCATTAAGATGGGTACCTTTATGTGTGGAAACAGTGTCTGTTGTAAGTATATGTATACTGATAGTGTTTGTTAATTCAGTGAATGGTCAAGAATTTGAGCTAAGAGCAACAGGGAATTGTAATACTAGGGATTTAGTGTATCTAGCTTTGTGTGTACTCTGTGATGCTAACTATGTAGGTAAGACTAATCAAAAATTGAAACAACGTATTAGTAATCATATCTCTGAGATTGAAGCATATATTAATTAATGCACTGCATAAATGCAAAGATGATAGAGGGCCAGAGCATGACTTTAAATGTTGTATTTTCCATGTTGTTTATGAATCTTTGCTTGCTCTTAACATTTCTCATTATACTGAATTAGATGATTTTTATTGGATTTTATGCTTGAAAGTGTACGTGTCTCCAGGTCTGAATGGGCACATATGTTTGAAACCACTTTTTAATGACATACATATGAAAGTATGAAATGATTATGTAAATATAAATTCAATCTTTTGATTTTAGTATGATTTATGTATTTGCATATTTAAATATTAAATGTTGAATTTTATGGAACTTTATTTTACTTATTTTTAAATGTGCCAAATGACTAGCATTTATACATTGCGACCATCTCACATTGTATTTAACTGTGTTAAACAACTAGCATATATCATGTGACCATTCCACTTTGTATTTAAATAGTGGTTGTACTTCTTCTATTTAGAATTGCCTGAAAAAGTTTTTAACTTGAGATAAACAAAGTGGTCTCTCAATCTAGTGGTCACAGAGTGAATCTTCAGACATTGGGGGCCATCCTTGCTGTGATCTCTTTGCATATCCCCACAACACCAAGGGCAGCAAGTTCTTTGCTCTGATCCCTCCAGAAGAGGAGTCACCCCAGAGATGCTGTGACCCACACTTGGCCTACAGGACCCCTTTATGCTTTTCCTCCTAAACCTTTGATCCCCATATTTCTACAGAAGGCATTGGTGAAGAAGATCGCAGTCATCCTAGCCCACTGCTGACCTTGACAGGTGTGGTTCCCTTCCTCTGGCCTCAACTACTATAGGCTCCCAGTTTTTTTAGGTTCAGACCCAGATGCACTCTCTCACCTATCGGGGGTTACCTTCCCCAGACATTCAATTCCTCAAGCTGACCGCATGGTTTCTTCAGTTCCTAGTTAGACAGTCCAGGTTTCCTTCCACAGTTGTTCATATCCTAACAACTTCACAGAAATCTTCTACACATAAGATTTACAAAAGCAAATGGAAAAAGATTCTGTATTTGGGCAAATGAAAATAATCTTGACACTCTTCCAGCAATTCTGGAATTTCTTGCACATCTTTTTTTAAAAATGGAGCTAGCTATTTCACTAGCAAAGTACAATTAGCAGCCATATCATGTTTACACATTGTGAGAATCATATGCCTATAGCAGCTTTTAGGTTATCTAAAGCTTTCCTCTGAGGAACTTTTCTATTACGCCCTCTGCTTAGTGATCCCTTTCTTTCCTGGACTATTACTGTTTTACTGCAAGCATTAAGTGCTCCTCTATTTGAACCTGCTGCCAAAGTTGATCTAAAGTTTTTATCATGGAAAACCTAATTCTTGATTGTGGTTACTTCTGCCAGAAGGGTTTCTGAGCTCCATGTGTTATGTTCAAAACCTCATTTTTTTCACAAAGACAGTGTGTGTCTTAAAACTAATCCCTCTTTTCTCCAAAAGATGGATTCTTAGTCTTTCAATGAGTTCATAAATTTACCTGTGTTCTTCCCAAATATTTCAAATAAGGTTGAATATACTTTACACTTGCTGGATGTTCATGTCAGTTAAATTTGTACTTACATCAGATGAAAACCTTCTTAAAAACTGATCAGTTGTACATTTCTTTCTCTTTCATCAAGTTGGGAGAAGATGTATCCAAAGTTACACTCTCCATTTGGTTGTCTCAGTCCATATTATATGTCTACCAACAAAAAATGTTTGCCTTTACCTACAGTTCCAAAGGCTCATTCCAGAAGATCTGTAGCTTCCTCTACAGCATTCTCTTCTAGAGTGCCGCTTGATATCTGTGTTGAGACTACCTTATCCAAGGTTCATTCCTTTGTGGCTCATTATCAATTGGACTTTCAATCCAGATCAAGAGCTTCTTTCGGTTCAGCTGTGCTCCAAAATACCCTTCCTTAGAACCACCTAAGTGTTACAATAGCTGGCAAATGTGTCCCATACATTGAGCAGCCAATGGAAAAGACAATAACAGATAGGAAAGTTATGTACTCACCATAAAGATAGATCCTTTCTTGCAGACCAACTTAATCTGAGGTAGTTTTTTCTATACTCTGGGATTATAGGTAATGGGAAGAGGCTGAGAACTGGATCCAAAGATTGGAAGTGGCCGAAGTCAGATCTGTGTTTGAACTGAGACCCATACATTCAGGAAGGACAGAAAGAATGCAGATCAATTGTTAATGGCGAGTACATCGATTGCTGTCAGACAAAAGAAATGAAAGTTATGTAAAAATATCAGGAATTCAGAAGATCTGTGCGTGAATGGGAATACAGATATATTTATTTATTTTTTTATTTGAATTTGTTAACCAGATTATAACACTGATCATAGCAGGTCAGTTTCAGTCCCAGCCAAGAAAAATACAGACAAAAATCAGGATATAGAGTGAGATGTATAAGTAAACAGAGGGAATACAGGTCAAAATTATATTATTATAAAGTGCATGTAATATCAAGTAAATTAAATGCTATATATAATATTTTTTACAGTTTATATGGGAGACAAAAATGAATGGGGCAGTTTGGATGAATGGATGAACGAAATGAAGTGGCAATTATAAATGAATAGTGATAATATTAATGAGAATGTCAGTGTGCTACATTTAAGGTGCTATCAAAGGAGAGTGATGGTTCCTCTCAGGTCATGTGTCCTGTTTGAAGGAAGATGCATTTTCATAGTTTTAGAATATGGATTTTTAATTTGGTTTAGAATTTTAGGTATGAGGTAATGTCATTGAAATGAAAAGGAAGTGATTCCAGTTTATTCTATCCTCAGTCCAGTGGACAAGTGGAGAGAACTATCCAAAACTAAATACTCTTGTTGTAGGAAAGAGCTGTAGAGAAAGCTATTAGGATTGTCATGTCATAGTTTCGGTCTATTGTGACTGCTCTGACATAGAGCCATACAGTGGCATAGACAATAAAGTCCTAACTAAGGCCAAGGCCCCCTTGTTCAGCGACTCAAGAATATGAGGCACGGCCGGGGGAGGACTGGCATGTTTATCCTGGGGGGGGACTTACACCAGGATGCTCCATATTAGATCTTAGATGGAGGCCTGTGACACATAAGGATGAATTGCCTTAAGTAGGAATTGGTGGGGAACAATGGCTGAGTCACTGTGGAGGCAGGATGAAATGCTGCATGCCCACATTGCACATTTTCTCATTGGACATAACAGGCGTATGCCAGAGGGAAACGGAAGTTAATGCTCAAGTAAAAATGCCCTCAGCAGCAATATCGTGTTACACCTGGCTGCCTTGATCTCCTCACTGGTCTTGAGCATGGGTATGAGTAAGTCAGAGTGTGAGCTGGAGAGCCCATTAGACCCAGTGAATGCAAAGAGGCATTAGTAGCAGCCAGTGGCCAGCTGCAGGAAGAAAGTAGGCAAACAAATATTGGAATGCTCTATGTTAAAGACTCTGTGGGAAGTATGTCAGTTACCAGACATACAGACTTGAGACAAAGTAAGAATCTAAAAGCCATGGGAAACTCTGCAACCTTAAGATGATGTTGTTGGAACAGTAGCTGAACAAAGACTCTAGTTCATGGAGAAGATGGTACGCTTTATAGATTAGATCACAGGTGTTTGCCTAGTGAAAAATATTAAATCTCTTAGAAGAAGAGCATTCATAACTTTGCAGTATGTCCTTTTTCAGGAAGGTAGTAAATGTGAGAATTGAGACAGTCAGAGAGCTGCATCTCCAAATAAAGCTGTATAGCAAATAACTGACCTAAAAGCAGCAACAGATGTCCAATATAACTAGACCTGTTAAAGTCCTAGATATGGAAGGGCATTGAAGAAAACTGATGCATTATGACAGTTCAGAGTTAAAACATAATTTTAAGGACTGAAAAGTTGCCTATTAAATATTTTTTTCAACATGCACAGCAGTATTGGTTTTGCTGCAAATAGCCTATAATTTGCTTAGTGTAATGTTAACATTAATTTATATGATCAACATAGTGTAATGCATGTTGCCACATATTTACATACATTTTATAGCGTTTAAAGAGGATAGGTATTATATGGTAGCATATAGATGTGCTACAGTAGCCTTAGCTATATGGTGTTATAGCTTCCCAGGATATAACAGCTGGCCAGCTTCCAAAGCTTCAGGCACCTTCCATGTGCCCAAACTGTCATGCAGCTTGAGCTGAGATGACTAAAAGACAAGTTTGGGTGCCAAGCCCTTCAGAGTTTTATTGCCGCTGAAGAGTATGCTCTTCTAAGGATTTTGAGGATCAACGATAGGCTTGGTGCTGTTCCTTTGCTGGGTAGACGAGTTCCCTTTGGGGAAAAACCTTCTATTTTCTAAATATTGTTTGCGTTTTATCACTTTTGTCTTCAGGAAAGTTATTTTAAAGCTAGGAGTTTTATGTTTCAGCAGACTATGAGACTGTATTGTACTTTTTAAACAAGGGCACTCTTTTCCTGTAAGTTTAAAGTTGTGTAAAGTAACTGAAAACCATTATATCTGTCTTTAGAAACTGAGTTTGATTTAGTTTTTGGGGGCGGACAAAGTGTGTTTTTAAAGTGCTTTTTTACTCTGTTGTTCTGTGAAAGAAGTTACTTAATGACTTGTAGTTTTTACCAGCATCTGTTGCTTGTCTTAGGAAAGAGGCACCATTTCTGGACTAGACCATGGAACAAATAGTGGTCCCATGGTCAGCTCTTCTTCCAGCCACAGAAATAGAAATTTAAGCAAAAAGCCATTACCACCACAGCAGGCTAGCAATTTGCCACAGCTGCAGGTGGGTGACTGTGCTGTGGCCATTTGTGGTACCTCAGACCATTCATCTTTTACCCCAGATCCCTGTAGTGTAGCACCAACAGCCACTATGGACTGGGGGTTAGCCATGTCCAGTGCGGCTGTTGAGGTCCCCTTAGTGGGCAAGGGAGACACTCATCAATCTTGGGAGAGGGAGCAGGGAAGGCTTCCCTGTTGTGTCAGAATGCTGTGCCCATCCCTGGAAAAATTTCTGCTACCACCAGTAAGCACATCTCTTCTCTTCACATTTCCTTAAATAGGAGTAGTTTACTGGGTGTGGCTTATGGTTTAATTTAGGCTATTGATCCTTGCTGTAAAGTAGTTTCTGATAAAAAGAAAGAGGGATACCTCTTTTCCTGAAGAGAATTCTAAATCTGAACTGGAATGAAGGCACAGTTGAAGGGTTTTCTTCTCAGATTTCTGATTCTTACTCTGGGAGAGCTCAGTTTTTGATTCTCTCTCTCTCTGGTGGTTCCTTTTCTGTCACTATTGCTAGAATGTGCCAGTGTTAGCAGGAGATGTTGTGTTACAAAATGAATTTCCAGAAACTACACCCATTTCTCCTGTTCTGTCTGCTTTAGTGTGTGTGTGTGTGTGTGTGTGTGTGTGTGTTACCACCTGCAGTTTTACCGATAGGCAGCTAGCTGCCCCTAAAAGGGTAGATAGGATATATAAAGATCCTCATTCTTAAGTTTTTATTCATTATTCGCAAACCTGACCCAGCAGCTATAGTTGAATACTTAAGTCCAATCCTTCTCTTTCTGATAAGGGTGGGAAAATTAATGGTAAGTATGGGAAAAAAATGATTATACTTCAGCTGTGATTTTCAGAACCTTGTATTGTCAGGCTCATATGTTTGACTAATTGTGAAAGTATGAGGAATGTTTTATTTGCAGTTTCTTCTTGTGAGGAAAAAATCTGCTTTAAATAATTTAGTTTCTTCTGTTGCACAGGTCACTTCACAGTGCTTACAGTGTGTGTATGGCTCTGTTGATACTTTTTCCTGGGCTATGTCCATTGGTACTGTATTGAGAAAGTTTGCATGGCTGCATTCTCAGAACCTCTTGATTTTAATTTCTCCAGGTCTTTTGGGTTTCTAATACCATAACAGGAATGGGCACAATTCCTAAGCTAAAGCATGATTAAAGTTTGCAAAATTACTAGTATTTCCATTTTTGATGTTAGCCAAAAGTGCCCAGAAAGGACTCCTTCTGTAGTTTATACAGAGTTGTGTGTTTTGGTAGCATATTTAAATATAGCTGTAAATTCTTTGAGACTACTATTGGAACTGTTTGGGTATCCTCCTTCCACACTGCCCTTGTTTCTGCCTGCAAATCCTGATAATTTGACTTTGTGTATTTATGTATGTAAGACCGTGTGTAATCACTGTGTGTAGCAATTAACTATTAATGCTACTTTTGTTTTCTCTCATCTATTTTTTTTTTACTTTTGGTAATGGGTATAAATGTGATATAAAATGCATCATTATCTATAATGCTTCTCAGCTACATCAGTATTGTAATGTTTGCACAATCCCCAATGCAAAAGTCTTGCCACATTATTATGGCTTTCAGTATACAGGCTCTCTGCCATTAGCGTGTCACACCCAGCAACAAGATGTGCAACTGTTTCCACTTCTGTTTTACAGATCCTGCATTTATTTGTTTCTCCCACATGTTCAATGGGCTTTGTAAAGCAATGTAAACCAATGTGTATGTAGTCCACTATCCTGGGCTGCTGATATTAACCTTTCATCTTTTGGTTTAAATTCACCTCTCTTTAACCATTCCTAAATCAGATCCTGATCAACATGAGATTGTTCAGGCATTTTCTGTACTTGCAACTATAATAAATGCCTTTTTCACATTTCTTGCCTTCTCATCTGATCCTCCTTATATTCTTTCTTTTGTTTTTTGACACGTTCATTTGCTGCCTGATTTTTGTCTACGTCTAGTTAGATTTCCATTCCTGCTTGACGATGATGTGTGTCTGGTAAACTAAACAGGGAAGTCATCTTGGACTTGTTCTCCTTGTATTTTAAAACTTTCACTGTATTTGGATCTGGTGAGGTCAGCAGATACGTATGCAGTTTGCGATTGCAGATCTAGACATATAATCAGTTTCAAGGAGGGACCATACCTCCTTCAGAATGAGGCATATATAATCTTAGTATACACTGATTTTTATATATCATTTGATAGGCATGAAGCATTTTTCTTGTTTTCCCGTCCAAATGATCCAATCATTTTTGGGGCCAGTCAGTCACTCCAAAACTTTAAAAACAGGAAGAGGAAATCGGGTTATAGCTTGGACTTTGTTCCTAGATGTAAGGACTGTTTTTAGTATTAATTTTAGTCTTCTAAAATGTTCCTTACAGAGTTTTGTTCACATTTGTTCATGTTTTATTTTTCATCCTTCAATTTCCAAATATTTATACACTTCCTCATGCTCAAGTTCCTTTTATATCACATTCCTCTTCCAGACTGATATTTTCTTGGTGCTGCAGCTTTTCTGCTTTAAATGTTGCTTTTGCACATTTTTCAATACCAAATGACATTCTTACATCATATGAGAAAGTTTTGACCACTTGCAGTTGTGCTTTCAACTCCTCATCTGATGAACTATGCAATTTTCAAATCATCCACAAAAAGAAGATGAGAAGCCTTTACACTTTATTTTCTGGTACCCAAATTGTAACCATTACCTAATGTGTTAAATAAACATCTTAATGGTTTAAGGGCAAGACAAAGAGCAGTGGTGAGAGAGAGTCACCCTGGTATATCCCCTTTGACTTTTTATCCTTGAGATAATAATTTGTCTTTTATCATGACTTCACTGCAAAGTGGTTTGCCACTATTTCGTGGTTACTGTATCTTATATATTTGTAAGCACTTCTTTATCCATGAATGTGGGATGCTGTCAAATGTTTTTTTTTGTTTCATTTTTGTAATCTATCCATTCCATGCTTAGATTCTTCCTCTTTACAATTCTCCATTATGACTTTAACAACAAATGATTCTTTGTTCCATATGACTTTTTTTGTTACTCTCCTGTTTTATTGCCATGATTGAGTTTTCTTCTAAACGACTATAAACTCTGTTGGCATCAATTCCAGTATATACTTTATATATCATCGGAATGCAAGTTACTGGTATATAGTTTTTAGGATAGCTTGCAGGTTCACTCTTAAGAAGGAGTATCATTTTCCTCTAAACCAGGTTGGTGTCTGTTCAGGATGTGCAAATATGTAGTTCTTACTCGGGGCTAAATCTTCATATGAAGATGTTAGTACTTTTAGACAGAAGTTAGGAACTGCATCTGGGCCTGGGGTTTTCCATTTAGGAGCTTTTCTTAATTTTGTTTGTTTGTCTGGCTGCTACTTCATCCCATTCCATATTGTGTACATTTGAACTTCATGTTTCTCTTACTTCTACTATCCATTCAGCATTTTTGTTATGTTCCACAGGTTCTTCATAGATATTTCTGCAAAAATTGTCTGCTTCTTCTTTTTTAGTGGTGTTTCTATTCCTATTGCTTTGTTTCCCAATTCTCTATAAAACTTTTTTGGGTTATCAATTAATTGCTTATTATATACTGTTCCTTTATATTTATCTGCATATCTTCTAAGTTTTTCTGCCTGTTCTGATATCTTTAGTTTATTATTTACAATTATGTATGATAGATCCTGTTCATACCACTCAAACTGGAAACATCAAAAATCTGGACAAGGCCCATGAAAAATAGGTACAAATCTGTACGCTGATTAACGTAAAATTTGCATACATAATTATGTAACCCTGCCCGCTCCAATGGAATTGTGGGATACCAACTTTCAAATGCAAACTGAAGAACAGACAACCAAAATATGGCACCGTAGTCCTCCTCCAGCCATTCCAATGTCCCATTTCCTGGCTGTTTTGCCCCATTTACCATAAACACTAATCATGCATACTGCTTTAATTCTGCAATGATTTGGATTTTATTTTTACATTTTATAGCACAATGCACAAACAGTAATAAATATCTGCTAAATAAAGCTATACTGTCTCACAATGAAAATAGACTTGGCATTAAAACTTCTCTGCCCTTGAAACTCACATTCATTAAAATAACATTGAAACCCACACCACATCCACAGAAAATGCATCTGGCCAGTGGTGGATAAAGACTACCTTTGGGCTGTTTTCAAATCATAGGCCCCTTGCACACAAAACAAGAAGCATACTTGCATTCTTTGATGCACCTTCCTGACTTTATTAAATTATATTCCTTGTATAATACAGCAGACTTGTTAGACTTTAAATTTATTGGAAATTTTTCCAGTAGGCAAGAAACAGTTATCTTAAGGCTTTCAGTAAACAATGCCAATACTACAAAGAGCATAATGTTTTTCAATGTGTTTTCTGTGTGTCCAATTTCATGCTTAGCATGAAATTTCGCTATATCTTTCACTTCTGGATCCAATAACAGGGAGGTGCAGGGTACAACTCAAATGTGTTTCTTAAGTGCACTTATATAATAATGCCCCTTCTTATGCAGATGTCTGAGTAGATATGGTATAATTGACACAGCAAAAAAAATATCATTTAACACAGGCAATATGTTGTATGAGGTATAATGAAACAGGGAGCTTGTTTCCATTGCATCAACTTAATATGCACTTTACAGACAAGGGAATGAAGATGACAATATCACTAGTCTGTGCTTCCACAATGAAGGTTATCACCCACACACAGGATATAAAAAAACAAAGAATAAAAGATAACCCCCAAGTAATCAACTCAGGCATACACCATAAAAAGGAACATTTTAGCTTGCAAAACACTGGCACTTAGTACCCAGCGCAATTGTCTGATTTGCTAATTCCTATGACAGCTATAATTTCCAGTAGAAAGGTATCAACATTTCAAAAAAAAAAAAAACAGCTTAATTATTCAGAAAATGCTTAGCTGTTAGAGTAAAAAAGCTCAGGGCCATTTTTCAGCATTAATTTTCCATTTGAAATGAATTCCTTTTGGTTACACTTTTTAAATGTTTCTTTTAGACACAGAAGAATTGCTTTTATTTCTGGGATGGAGATTTTTATGATAACGCTGTTATATGGCCCTGCACTGTCTATGGCTCATTTAGCTAGTACACTAAAGCGTATTGAACTAGGAAATTATGCAACGAATAAGCCATTAATTAATTTTACTATGCTGTCATTCCAGCAGCATAAATGCAGCAATGGTTGGCTGAAGAGAAGTCACAATGCAGAGAATTGTTAACTATATATGTGAAGTTGTTAAATCTCGCAGTTTATTCTCACTGATGGTTTCGGAGCCGATCTCAACTCTGATACGGCCTGTAGCAAAGCTCAAGGTTTGCCAGTACCTCGAGACCAAGCCTCTTATCCCATAATGCACTGCTGGAATTACCTCCGATCTAGTTTGCCGCAGCACAGATCTCAGTGTTCCAGATAGCTCGGACCATTATTAATAGATAGATTCTTCTATTTGCAAGCTTAAAAACTTTTTTTCATCACTTCTTCATAGGATAATATATATATATATATATATATATATATATATATGTTTATATATATATATATATATATATATATATATATATATATATATATATATGTCTATATATATATATATATATATATATCTATGTGTGTGTGTATGTCTATATATATATATATATATATATATATATATATATATATATAAAATCTCTAGAGTTTTAGATTTAGACCTAGTTTTAGATTAGTGCGCTGTGTTGGCTTCTGTTTTTCTATAGTGTTGGGCCTAAGAGTTGGCCTTGTATTTAACCTTAGGTGTACTTTGGTAGATAATTCTAAGTGTGTTGTTTAATTCTTTAAAATTGTTTAATCTGATACAGAAATGTCTGATGAGAAAGAGAAGCCTCATCCAAAATCTGGCTTCAAGAAATGTCCGGATTGTGGACAAAAAATGTCTGTCACAGACTAGCATGTTCAATGCGTTTATTGTCTGGGTGCTAAACACCTCCAAGACTCTTGCAGTATATGTCACTCCTTCTCCTCCAGGGTACTTTTGGAGAGAAGGAGAAAATTAGTAGACAGGGATTTACTTCAGCATCCTTTCTCTGAAGTGCTGGGTGACCAGGATGGTGCTAGTAGATCCTCAAAATCTTCCAAATCCTCAGGTGACTCGAAATCATCCAAAAAGGCTGAAAAAATGGAGGGTGTAGGGTCATCAGTTCCACTGTCCTCAGAACCAAGTGTCCCATCTGTTTGGAGCCAGCTCACAGTTTTGGAGCCGGTCTCTGAGATTTCCTCATCTCCTCTGTTCTAATCAGCACCTTCGGTGCACTACTCGACGTCTTCCATCAGACTCTCAGATATGGATATGGACCGGCTAGTGCAGATGCTTCTATGGGCACCAGGCATTGCTAAATTCGTCAGAGCCAAAGACCATTAACCCGGACTTGACTACTCCTCCTCCGAGCTGTACTGGACTTTCGGAGCTGAAGGAGCCCGACCTGATAGTTGTTGAGCCTGTGGAGCTGAGACCTGCACCGGTGTTGTCGATTCCATCTACTCGGACATCCTCGGCACCAACCGGGGACTCTCTAGGAGCCGACACTCTTCTGTCGGTTCCGGGGCGGATAGTCATACCGATTTGTTGGTGCCGACTCTTCCTCTCGGGGCTTTGGCTCAGATGAGCTCGGCTCCTACCTCGGGCTCAGAGCCCATGGCCTCTGTGCAGGAGGATTGTACGGTCCCTTCGGAGCCATCTACCCCTTCTCGTTGGAGCCATGGTGCGTTCCATGCCATGAGGAGAGTCCTGTCTCCAAAGACATCATCAGCATTAGGTATGGCTTCCTTCTCCCCTCAAGCGCCTGTGTTCGCTCCTGCTTCTACCGGTCCACCCAAGCATAGAGACCCTGAGCCTCAAGTAGCCCCGCAGGGCGTCCCCTGTTCTTCTGAGACCTCCTCAGATCCCCCCACTGAGGAGGTACCCAGGAAGAGACTGTGCAAGAGGAGGCACTTGGACTCCCCACAGGAGTCTTTGACATCTGACTCTGACTTGGATGAGTCAGAAGGGTCTCCTCGATCCCCCTCTGAGGATATCTCCTTTGTGGAGATATTAGAGATCCTTAATCAGAGGGGTGGTTGCAGTCCAAAAGCCCTACTGAAGATGAGTCAGTGCTCTTGAAGGCTTTCGGGTCTCAGCCTTCCACTTCTTGGGTGTCTCCGCCTTATGATGAGCTCATGGAGCTGATCTCTCGTAAGGCGTGGGAGTCTCCAGAAGCCACGGAACCTGTCCCTCGGATGCCAAATAAGTTCATCTCTGCCCCAGTGGACAAAGCCTTTTTGACTAAGGAGTGCCTGTTGATGCCATGGTGGTGGCTGCAGCCACCAAAAAGGAAACGTCTGAGATGTCCTCATCTATCCATCCTCCTAACAGAGATTCTAGGATCATGGATAGATATGGGAAGCACATGTTTAGTTTAGCGACTTTTTCCTTTCGATCACTGAACTATTTAACCCATTTTACAAGACTACAAAGAGAGCTCCTGAAAGAGCTAGGAGATACTCTCCAGGGTACGGTAGCTGCAGGGGTTGCCGACAAAGTTAACACGCAGCTCGCTACCCTAAACTTGATTGTGAACATGTTCATGCGTCTCATATCTTATGCAGCTGATGGTTCAAGTAGAGCCACTAGTTCAGGCATTGCTCTGCGTAGACAAGCCTGGATGCATCTCTGTTCCTTTGCAGGGCCTTTCAAGTCTTCCTTTATTAACACCCCATTTGATGGCTCATCTCTGTTTGGGGCCAAAGTAAAGGAAACTAACCAGGTGTGAACAGGAAGGCAACACTCCATCTGCCGTTGGAGTTCATTTTTCTACCCCTACTCGGCCCTATCCCAAGTGTCCTAAGGGCAGAAAAATGTGGTTCCGAAAAGCACAGGGAGCCTTTCAGGACACACTTGGAGAAACCCCCTCTAGAGGCAGAGGAGGGGGTTATAATGGAAGATGCCGCCCACATGGCAGGGAGGGGGTCCGCAACAGCAGGGTGACAGAGGCCAGTTCTCTGGGCAGCCCTACCAGTGCTCCTGAAAGGAGACCCGGCTGTCTGGCTCTGGAGGCAGTCGGGGGTCACTTATCTTTGTACCCAGAAGCCTGGCTAAACATAACGTCCGATACCTTGGTACAAAGCATCATTTCCAGAGGGTATTTCATACCGTTCTCTTCCCAACCCACTCCTGTAAACAGAATCCCGGATGTTCCACCCAGTCTCAGGGAACAAGCAACCATAGAGGTCCGCAAGTTGCTAGAAAAAGAGTCATCCAGCCAGTCCCAGCAGACCAAGTTGGATTTGGAACTTACTCAAGATTCTTTTTGGTTCCAAAGAAAATGGGACTGGAGACCTATCTTGGACCTCAGTAGACTCAACCAATTTGTAAAAAAAGAGAAGTTCCGAATGGTCACGCTTCAGGCCAGTCTTCCCTTTCTAGGGAAAGGCTATTGGATGTGCTCCATAGATCTCAAGGATGTCTACTACCACATAAAGATGGACAGACACTCCAGAGATCACCTGAGTTTCTGGCTGGGAGCCAATCACTACCAGTTTCGAGCCCTGCCCTTTGGTCTCACTACAGCCCCTAGAGTATTCACCAAATGCATGGCAGTGGTCACGGCTCACCTGAGGTGTCTAGGATTCCAGGTGTTTCCATATCTAAATGATTGGCGCCTCACAGCTACCACCAGGCATCAATTGATTCAGGCAATACAATCTACTCTGTCACTCAGCCACCACTTAGATATTACAGTCAACTTTGAAAAGTCTGCCTTGTCGCCATCGTAGCATACCGTCTTTATAGGAGCAGAGTTAGATACCTCAACCACCACCCTATGTCTGCCAGTTGAAAGGGTCGCACTTCTTCACCAACAAGTCAACTCATTGATGTCATCGAACAGAGCTACAGCCGCAGAGGTCTTGAAGGTACTAGGTTTCATGGCAGCAGCAATTCTAGCCATTCCACTTGCAAGGATGCATATGTGAATTCTTCAATGGCTCCTGTTCGCTCAATGGTCTTACCAGAAGTTGCCAATGAACCATATGATTCTCATCACAAATTCTTGCAAGAGAGACCTTCAGTGGTGGTTGACGTCTCTTCATGTCACAATAGGAAGACCCTTTGTGCTCCCCCCCAGTAGCCACTGTGACCATGGACGCTTCCCTGATAGGGTTGGGGAGACATTTTCAGGGAAAGACTGCCCAAGGCACGTGGACGGATCAAGAGTCACATCTGCATATCAATGTTCTGGAGTTGAGAGCAGTATCTCTGGTGTTGCAGTACTTCTAGGACTCTCTCTTCCTCTAGGGA